>NC_081432.1:0-300000 GCF_949786415.1 Peromyscus eremicus | reverse complement strand
AACCCCACACCATAACAACATAATAACAAGAATCAATAACTGTTGCCCATTGATAACTCTCAATATTAATTTTCTCAAAAACATAGACACAGACTAACAGATCAGATTAGAAACCATGATCCATCCTTCTGCTGCATCCACAAAATGCACTTTACCATCAAGGATATTACCTCATGGCAAGAAGATGAAAAAGATATCCCAAGAAAATGGACCCAAGAAGCAAGTAGGTATACCATTTAAATATCTGAGAAAATGGACTTCAAATCAAAACTAATCAGAAGATTTAGGGAAGGACATTACACACACATCAAAGGAAAAATTCACAAAGAGGATATTGCAATTCTTAATATCTATGCATGAAACACAAGGGCACCTAAGTTCATAAGTGAAACACTATTACAGATAAAATCAAATACTGATCCTTACACAAGTGATACTGAGTGACTTTAGTACCCCACTCTCACCAGTAGGCAGATCATTCAGACAAAAACAGAAAAGAAACGTTGAAATTAAATAATACCATAAGGTAAACTGACCTACCAGATATCTATAGAACTTTTCACCAAGACACTAAATATACCTTCTCCTCAGAAGCCCATGGAACTTTCTCTAAATTTTATTACAAAGCAAATCTCGAGATATTTTTAAAAAAGTGAAATAATACCCTGTATCCTATCTGGTCACCATGGATTAAAGCTGGATATCAACAATAAAAATGGCAGAAAGCATATGAGGTCATGGAAGCTGAACAAATCACCACTGAATGAAAACTGGGTCAAGACAGAAATCAAGAAGGAAATTACAAGCCTTTTGGGATTGGACAAAAATGAAAATACAGTATAGCCAAATGTATGGGACATGATGAAGAGCATTCTAAAAGGCTAGTTCATATCATTAATTAAGTGCCTGCATAAAACTGCCAAACGAACAAAATAAAAAACCTGGAACAATTGCATGTTAATAAATTTATGACACACTTGAAACCTCTAGAAAAACAAGAAAACATAATACCCAGAAAGAGTATACAGCAAGAAATAATCAAACACAGAGCTGGAATTAATGACATAGAAACAAGCAGAAATCAACACAAAGATTCAATGAAACAGTTAGTTCTTTGAGAAAACTCACAAGATTGACAAACCTTTAGGCAAATTAATGAAAAAAATTTGAGAGAAGATTTAAATTAATACAACTAGAGATGAAAATGGAGACATTACAACAGACACCAAGGAAATTCAGAGACTCATAAAAACATACTTTAAAAATCTGTATTCCACAAAATTTGAAAACCTAAAAGAAATGAATGAATTTCTTGATATATGTGATCTAACAAAGTTAAATCAAGAAATAAAGAATTTAAACAGACCTATAACCTCTACTGCAATAGAAGCAGTAATTAAATGTCTCCCAAGCAAAAGAAAAAACAAAAACCAAACAACTAAAACAAACAAAATAAAACAAACAACCCAAAGCCAGATGAATTCAGAAGAAAATTCAAAACCAGACTTTCAAAAAGAACTAATGCCAATATTCCTTAAATTATTGAACAAAATAGAAACTAAAGAAACATTTCCTAATTATTTTTCTTTTTTACATAATTTTTTATTAAAGAAATTTCTTTCCTTTTATATACCAACCCCTGTCCTCCTCTCTCTTCTTCTCCTGCTCCCCCTGACCTACCCCCATCCTACCCTCATCCTCTCCTCATAGAGGGTAAGGCCTCCCTTGGGTAGTCAACATAGGTTGTCATACTATGTTGGGGCCAGACCTAGCCCCTCCCCCTTGCATCAAGACTGAGTAAGACATCGAACAACAGGGAATGGGGTCTAATAAGCCAGTTCCTGTACCCGGGATAAGTCTTAGGATCCCATTGTCAGGGGACCCACAAACACATCAAGCCATGCAACTTTCACCCACATTCCAAAAGTCTAGTTTGGTCCCATGCAGGCTCCCCAGCTGTTGGCCCAGAGTCCATGAGCTCCCATTAGCTTGGGTCAGCTATTTCTGTGTTTTTTTCTCATCATGATAATGACACCCTTGCTCTTACAACCCTTTCTTCCTCTCTTCAACTGAATTCTAGGATCTTAGCCAAGTGCTTGGCTGTGGTGGGTCTCTGCATCTGCTTCCATCAGCCACTGGATGTAGGTTCTATGATTACAATTATGGTAGACACCAATCTGAGTGCAGGGGAAGGCTAGTTCAAGTACCCTCTCTACCATTGCTATGAGTCTTATCTGGGGACAATCTTGTGGGTTTCTGGGGTTTCCCCTAGCTGTAGTTTTCTCCCATCCCCTTAATGGTACATTCTGTCAAGATATCTCTTTCGTTGTTCTCCCTCCCCATATCTCCCCCATATTTCCACCTCCCATCCCCTCCCATCCCTCCCTTCTATTCCCCCCTCTCAGTTTATCCAGGAGATCTTAACCCTTTCCTCTTCCCAGGGCAATCCATGAAACTCTTAGTGTCCTCCTCTTTACCTAGCTTCTCTGGGGTTGTGGATTGTAGCCTGGTTGGTTATCCTTTGCTTTGCATCTAACATTCACTTATGAGTGAGTACATACCATGTTTATCTTTCTGGGTCTGGGTTACCTCATTCAGGATAATTTTTTCTAGTTCTATCCATTTGCCTACAAATTTCATGATGACATTGTTTTTTACCACTGCGTGATGCTCCATTGTGTAAATGTACCACATTTTCTTTATCCATTCTTCTGATGAAGGGCATCTAGGTTGTTTCCAGGTTCTGGCTATTACAAATAATGCTGCTATAAACATGGTTGAGTAAATGTCCTTGTAGTGTGGTTGAGCATCTTTTGTGTATATGCCCAAGAGTGGTATTGCTGGGTCTTGAGGTAGGTTGATTTTCTGAGATACGGCCATACTGATTTCCAGAGTGGTTGTACAAG
This sequence comes from Peromyscus eremicus, assembly GCF_949786415.1. Taxonomy (NCBI): domain Eukaryota; kingdom Metazoa; phylum Chordata; class Mammalia; order Rodentia; family Cricetidae; genus Peromyscus; species Peromyscus eremicus. Next base: position 297,094 of record NC_081432.1, on the reverse strand, counting down.
ACTGCATTCCAACCAGTAGTGAGTGTTCCCCTTTCTCCATATCCTCTCCAACATAAGCTGTCATCTGTGTATTTTATCTTAGTCATTCTGACAGGTATAAGATGGTATCTCAGAGCCATTTTGATTTGCATGTCCCTGATGGCTAAGGATGTTGAACATTTCCCTAATTGTCTTTCAGCCATTTGAGATTCTTCTGTTGAAAATTCTCTGTTTAGCTCTGTAGCCCAATTTTGAATTGGATTATTTGATATTTTGCTGTCTAGTTTTTTTGAGTTCTTTATATATTTTAGAGATCAGCCCTCTATCAGATGTGAAGTTGGTAAAGATATTTTTCCATTCTATAGGCTGCCTTTTTGCCTTATTGACAGTGTCTTTTGCCTTACAGAAGCTCCTAATTCTTTTTCTTAAGCCACTATTATGCTGGTGCTATAACCACACTAAGAGCCCTCAAAATGAGAAAATTACAGACTAATATTCCCTGTGAATAGATGCAAAAGTTCTCAATAAAATAGTTGCAAACCAAATTCAAGAACACATCTCAACATCCACCCCATCTATGATTTGCTGGAGCATGTGAAGGGTCTGGTCTTGCAGACCCAAAGCTGCAGGATATCCATGACAGGGCAGCAATATGAAATCCAAGAGGAGTCCCAGTGAGGGCACAGCATTGATAGTGCAACAGAAACCAGAGGCCTTGACCCAGGCCAATGACTCTTTGTAGTGAACACTTGCAAGTAAAGATATATTGATAATAAGATTTATTGCATGACTCACTGTGTCACACTACAGCTTCCATGACAAGGCTGATTTTTCCTTCTATTTTTTCTCTTAAATTTATTTTATTTTTTTTGGGGGGGAGGGGTTGCAAGGGCAGAGGGTGGATAGAGAAATGAATGGGATCAAGATTCAAGATGTGAAAGACACAAAGCATAAATAAAAAGTTAAAAAAATACATTAAAAGCTTATCCAATGTGATCAAGTTGGTTTCATCTCAGAGATGCAGGCATGATTCAACATACATAAATCAATAGACAAAATCCACCACATAAACAGACTAAAAGACAAATACTATGTGATCATCTCATTAAATGCTGAAAATGTCTTTGACAAAATCCAACATCCTTTCATGATTAAAAGTCCTAGAGAGATTAGGGATACAAGGAACATACTTCAACATAATAAAGACAATTTATGGCAAGCCCATAGCCAACATCAACCTAAATGGAGAGAAACCCAAAACATTTCCGCTAAAACAAGATAAGATTATCCACTATCTCCAAACTTATTCAATATAGGACTTGAAGTCTTAGCTAGAGCAATAAGACAATTGAAGGAAATCAAGTGGCTTCAAATAGGAAGGACTAACAGAAAGACTGAGATAACATGCACAAGACCTGTACAGGTTCAAACTAGACAAAATCCCAGCACTAATAAGAGAAATAGGGTAGGCTCCATATCTAGGAGAAGTTGCCCAACACAAAACTATTGTGTGTGTGTGCTTTTTGTTTTGCTGTTTTTTGTCTTAGTGATTTTTTTTTTTAGATTATCTATTTTGACGTTCATTCTTTTTGGGTTTGTTGCTTTTGTTTTATTTTATTTTTTCTTTTGAGAGAAAGAATATGAAGTTAGGTGGGTAGGGAGGTAGAGATGATATAAAAGGAGTTGGGGGAAGGCAAAGAATACATTCAAAATATATTGTATGAAAAATAATAATAAAAATTTTAGAACTTCCTCAGAAATAAAATAAATGCAATCTTCCTCCCACAAAGAATTAGAAACAAGATAATTACTTAAGCCTAATAATAACCCATAATACTATCAAATAACAAATATTGTAATGGTAATCCCTTAGAGTGATAATTTCTATATATTATCAAGAAATGGAACCCAAAATCATTGACGCATGTACACAATTATGTTCTTTAGTCTATTTTATCCTGTTCCTTACATGCAGAAAAATCACAGTGAAAGCAAATCTATTATACATTGCAATATGAAAGTATAAATATATTCTAAGGGAGACTTCAAATGCAAATAATTACCATAGCCATTCATTCATCAAGAAGGTAACCTCACAATACTGATTAAAAGAAGATTAGATGTAAAAATTCATCTTTATAACATGTAAATATTTGGAAGTAGGAAATGATATTTTCATTTGGGTTGTTTATTGCTCAAAATGACTAAACTTCAAGTAGATGTGTTTGTACTTTTAAAAAAGTTGCTAAATTACTCCTTCCATCACTTTTAATGTGTTAGGTAATAAGAAACAATATTTTAAAGGTTCATTTTCCAGGACAATATTTACTAACAAAACCTAGCATTACCTCAAATCTGCATTCATTAATTATTTTTATATTTGTTGAATTATTTGACTATTACATATAAGCAATAACAAGTAGTCACAATCAGGCTCAGTTTTTCTGGCTGAAGGAATGATGGCTGTTAGTAATCCTGCTATGGAACCAAAGACTGGATTTTGATAGGACCAGCTTTCACCTAAGCCAAGTTCCATCCTTGCTCTTGTTCTCTTCCAAGTATCTTCTTCACTGTTGCCTTGACATCCTTGTTCCTCAAGGTATAGATAAGTGGGTTCAGCATTGGGGTTATGAGTCCATAGAAGAGTGCCAAAAGCTTGCCCTTCAGTTTAGCTGAGCTGCTCCTGGGTGCCATGTATGCATATCCACTGATGGCAGAGCCATAGAACATGATGACCACCAGAAGATGAGACCCACACGTGTGAAAAGCCTTCTTCCGGCCTTCAGAAGATTGTATCCTTATGACTGCTCTGACAATGTTGATGTAAGAGAAAAGAATTAACCCAAGGGGGATAACTTTTATGACAACCACAGCAGCATACATCTCTACCTCATTGACCCAGGTGTCAATGCATGATAACCGAAGCATGGCAGGAACCTCACAGAAGAAATTCTCTATCTGGTATTGGCCACAACGAGGCAATAAAGAAGTCAACACTGTCTGCACCAAAGAGTTGCTGAAACCGGTTATCCAGGATACTGCTGCCAGCTGTTGGCACAGCTGAGAGTGCATGATAACTGTGTAACGAAGAGGCTGGCAGATGGCCACATAGCGATCAAAGGCCATGATGGAGAGAAGCACACATTCTGTAGATCCCAGGCCGAGGAAGATGAACAGCTGTGCTATGCAGCCCACATAGCTGATGCTTCTCTTATGGCTCTGTATATTTATCAGCATCTGGGGGACAGTAGAAGTAGTATAGCAGAGATCTAAAAATGAAAGATTGGCCAGGAAGAAGTACATGGGGGTGCGGAGTTTAGGATCAAGGCGGGACAAAATGATAATAGCTGAATTCCCAAAGAGCGTCATTATATAGAAAATGGAGACGACCACAAGAAGAGCCATTTCCAGTTGGGGCCATTCAGAAAAGCCTACCAAAACAAAGCCGTTGATGTGATGGGGGGTGCTATTGAGCCTTCTCATTGTTGGAATTCCATTTACTGAAAATATCAATGCTAGAATTTTGAAGCTCTGGTTATCCTTAATGTTTCACGGAGTAAAGAAACTGGATAGGGATGCTGAAACAAATAAAATAATGAATAATTTCATTTTATTTCCTCTGTAAGAAAAATAGCATTAACAGCTGTGCATATATAGTCTGTCAGCTGTTCTTTTATCCACAGTTTTTACAAGGAAAGGATTTTAGAAAATCAAATTAGAATCAGCCATGGTAACTCACACCTGTAATCCACACTTGGAAGGCTGAATCAAGAGGATTTATGTGAAAGAAAAGCCAGTGCAGATTGCAGAGTGAGGCTCTGTCTCTTTCCATTGCTCCTGTCTCTCTCCCAAGCCCCTCAAAGCAAAACAAAAATAAAGAAATAAGAAGCAAATATAGTAAAGATGTATTATAAGATACTTTTATCAGATGTTGGATCTCTTAAGACAGAAGAAAATGGAAACCTTCTGGAAGCTTCATTAAGTTTGTAATTTACTCAAGATATATTTTTTTTTTGTTTTTTTTTTTCGAGACAGGGTTTCTCTGTGTAGCTTTGCGCCTTTCCTGGAACTCACTTGGTAGCCCAGGCTGGCCTCGAACTCACAGAGATCCACCTGGCTCTGCCTCCCAAGTGCTGGGATTAAAGGCGTGCGCCACCACCGCCCGGCCTACTCAAGATATTTTTGAACATTATTTCTCACAATTGAGCTTATTTTCCTGCAGGTTCTTAATAATTTGTATTATGGAAGATGGAAATTGCTACATGTGAAAGGCAATATCAGTTGGTGGTGACAAATATTCTTTCTTTTTATTGTAGAGCCCTCTTTTTGCTTACTATAATTAAGACAATATGGATAAAACTTCCAGGACCCAGGACAATGTGTATGTGGATTTAATCCAGTGATGTTTAGCCACAGGATAATTAGGAATTAATGTCACTAAGACTGATGGTATAAAATGTTTCCTTTTTGTTTATGTCAAGAAATACACATCCAGAAATAGTCAAATAATATAAACTATATGTTACACACACACACACACACACACACACACACACACACACACACACACACACGACAAATAACACACACTACAAAATAAGTTTCCAGAGATAGTCTCATTATTTTCCATTTAGTCACACTCCCACATGAGGAAATTCTCACAGGATTTCTTACAGTTATGCTTTACTTTCATGTAATCTTGTCTATACTAGAATGTATGCTTATATATTCAGCGTTATGTGGCAAAGTGGGAAAAGTTGTAAAGAGTATTTTTAAAAACTCTCTGGTGCTTGTCTGTGTTATGACAGTCACCAAACATGTGACTATGTACATATACACAATTGATTGCACATATGTGTAATTTGTGTGGCTCATTATCCTTTGTGTAAAATAAATACATGGTTTAAATGAAAAAAATAATCACAGTTGAAGTGCAAGGTTATATAAATGTAATTTTACTGTTAAGATATCAACCATTATCATGCATAAAGTGACTCTTGGTAAAAAGTTTTTGTGACCAATTTAGAGATAATATTTAATGTAATTCAGGAATAGTTTTCAATTCCAAGATAAAGATATGTATAATTCTACTCCTTCACTTACTGTAGAATTATGGACAGTTTTAAGTAAGTTTGTTTTTTATTATTATTTCATTTTTGACAAAGTTGTACATGTTCTCTGTAAAATAATTTAAAAATATGTTGTACTTTGACTAAGTATAGTTATTTATTCATATGACATTGGATCCTTATAACTTTACATCAGCTCTGTTAGCATTTTTCAATAATAGAAGGTATCTTTTCACCTAAAGTCACCTCTTTGTATGATAGATCTCTTGTACTTATCTCTCTTGTTTCACTGAAATTTCTCACTCTTTGCTCATTATCTCAACTTCTTTTCCACCTCTCCAGCGCCCCAGTAACCTTGTTCAACTCTAGTTCTGTTAGATCTTACATGCTGTTATTATACAGCCAACAAAAGTAGTTATCTCAGAATATTTTATTAAATGAAGCAGACACAATATAAAAGATGAAATATTTTCTCATGTTTTTCAGACATATGCAATAGAAAGCAGGAGAAAAACACAAAAATAAAAAAATGATGTGTTCTTTGCCCTTCATATTATTTGCAAATTTATTTTATAATTATGTTCCTCTTTTCCACATTTCATTTAGTGATTATGCCTTTTTTTCTACTAACCAATTACAATAGATGTGACTAAACATAGTTTCCCTCCAAGGAACATTGTAGTCCTTATTACTGATGTTTGTCATAGTTGACATTATGATTTAAATTTTTCCTGTCAGAATCCATGATGAAGTCATCAGGAGCTGTTGCTTGGACTAGAGAAAGCATCCATGCATTGCATCTTAGTAACTTTATAGCCCTCATAACTGAATAACTACCAAGGGAGGATATTGTAGAAATTCCATGACTTGATGTGAGAGTAGAAATGGAACAAAACAAAAATTCCAGCATGAAAGTTTTCAGTAATTATTACCCCATAATGGTAAAGACTGTTTTGGTCACCAGTTTCCTTGTGGTTCATCACTTTCATAGTAGATATAAGCTGAAATATTTGACAAATTGAGGAGATGAACGTTCTAAGTATAATTTGAGTTACCAGATTATGGTGATAAAATAAATCTTTCTCTTGCATATATCAATAAACATTCCCTTTGTATTTGGCTGCGATAAACATACTAATATTTCATAAAAAAGAGAGGTGTAGGACTTACAGTCTTCATTGGTGGTCTTTGGACAATATAGACCATCTGGAAATGGCTCTGTAAAGTGGAGAAAACCATAAAACCATATTTCACTTATAGCAGCATTTTATTCTTGGCCAAGTGTGATTTCTACCTCTTTAAAGGATATGATCCATTACTAATTTTAAGAAAAAGACAACAAAAAGAAGTTTTAAAAAATTCTAAATTTAGTGGTGTTTCCTGAGAAAACTTTCCAAATGGCTTTTACTATTAAGACAGTTTATAAGACAGACCACCACACAGTAGATATTTTTGGAGGTTTTCTTAGAAAATAATATTTATATCTACTTTGAACAAATAGTTAACATCAATAATTCACAAAAGTTTTCTCTCATGCTTTCATTCGTACAAAAAAGTTTTCACTTTTAAGTAGAAAAGGGCTCAGTTGTGTGTAAGATGCATGATCAGATTGCTCTGGGTAGGAAGCTCCTGGGAATCTGTCTTTGTCATTGTTTTGCTTTTTGCCAACTAACTAGAGTGATAATAAACTCACAGAGCATTTTCAAGGTACATGGTGGGTAAGTGGTGCAAATAAAAAAGGTAGAATCCCTAAAGTCCAATGCCATTCTTTCCAGATTAAAGCTAATTTATATAGAATTCTGACTTCATGGTAAACAGGGATCCAGTTTCTTGATTATTTAAACCATTTCCCAAATCTGTAAGTTGGTTTCTTATGAAATCTACTTTGGTTTTAGGGAAAAGGTCAGTTCATGTGTTAGAAGAATTACCCAGCATGACTTTTCTTGTTGTTCTCTTGGCTATTCCTGATGAATGAAACTAGTAATCAATCTAACTTCAACATCATATTCATAATGTTCAAATTTAAAATGATTTTGTTTTAGTATATTGTAAATTAGTTTTATCAATGACAAAACTAATTTTAATCCCCAATCTCTGTTGTGCCTCTCTCCAATGCCATATATATATATAATCTCCACTGTCTATAAAACAAATGCTTTTACTGTCATTACAGTTCTCTAAGAAATACTTGAAAAACATAAGAAATAAAAATAAGGTCACCTTTTTTAGAATACTAGCTGGCTTCTCATCCAAATGGAAGATGTGTTTAGGGTTCTTTGGGTACCTCACTTCTTAGGCTGCCTTCATTTTTCACTTTTAAGTCAGTGATCTTTCTGTAGTTCCTTGCAGCTCTGAACCTTAGTTGTATCTAACCCTTACCACAAAATTGACTCTACTTATTTTGTAAGTCATGTTTGCCTATAATCTGTCTTTTAACCCTTGTACACTAGTGACATTAGGACCAAATGTGTTAGAAATTTTTACCTTAGGGAGCCAGTCCCTCTGTTGCAATTAAGCAGAATTCATGGAAATAAGAATTTTGGCCATGGGGGAAAATATGAAAAATAGCAGCATAAATTATTTGCAAAGCTAGTGAATTCTATGTGATTCTTCCACTGGGCTTATCCAACTTTTTTTTTCTCTATTTCTTTTGTGTAATACACACTGAAGGCAATTCCAGATTTAAGGGTAATTTTAAATCTGAAGATGCCCCCTAGCTGCTGTGACTGACCCTTAGTGCTCCCAGAGACTCTTTCCAGTCAGATGCTATTGAAACTGTGCCCTACAGCTGCCTGCTTTTGAAATTTGGGTAATAAGCAGGGTGTAATTCATACTTTTTGAGACTGGTATCTTTTGTCTAACATTTATGCTTTTTCTCGTATCTTTTATTCTTTCCAACCATGAACAGGAGATGTGCAATAACAATTATACTTTTAGTTACATTTAGGGGCACATGATGTTGAAAGAACTTTCTTGTATATATCTTTCAGTGAACAAATGAACAATTTTTATTTTTTTGCTAAATCTAGGAATGGAATTTCTCATCTAAATGTTAGCACATATCCATCTTTCATAAAGATTGCTAACAAGATTACATAAGGATTGAAATAATTTATGCTCCAACTATCATCAATCTTCATTTCCTTAAAAACCTCTTAGCTTGGTAATGTCATATTTTATAAAAATAATTATCTGTTTTGTTTCATGTATAAGAAAAATATCACCAATTTAATTTTCATTTTTGCTTATATTGTGAGGGTGAAAATCTTTTCAAATTAACCATTTGTATCTTCTTATTATATTTTATCAATTCATTTTTCTATTTGACCTTCGTCCCTTATTGATTTCTAAAAGTTCTTTAAGTGTCCATGGTCTATATATACTTCTGAGCTATTATGCACTATCATAACAGTCCACTCAATTACACCTTTTTGCTCCTTTAATATTGTACATTATTATAAATTATGTATAACAAATAATAAATTATACATTATAAATAATAATGTACATTATTATAAATATTATAAATTTTAACGTACATTTAAAATAAACAAGTCATTCGAGTGTCCTATAGTCTCTGTGATGTCTCTCCACACCATGTCCAGCAGCAATCACTATATAGCCCAGGTTGCTTAATCTGTTTTTTTTTTAATAATACCCAAAATGATTATTTTAAAGTCTTAAGATCATTTATTTCATATGTGTATATTTCACCATTAGTTACCAAAAGCTGAGTTTTAAAAATGTGGTTAGGAGCATTTCCTGCTCTTGTAGAGGACCTGGGTTTGGCTTCCAGTATCCATGTCAGATAGCTTACATCTACCTGTGATGCAGTTTCAGGGAATTCCTCACTCTCTTCTGGCACTACATAAACACACACACACACACACACACACACACACACACACACACACACACACGCATATATACACACATATAAATTTAAAAACTAACCCATTTTTCAACATGAAAAATAAGCAATTTTTTGTATCAAGCCTTTCAAGTGTTTATTTTTTATGAAAAGTTCTTAATCCAGTACTCAACTTATTAAAACTTTCCTTTTTTAAATTATATCTTTATCTCATTTATGCACAATTTTATCATCTCAAGGCTATTAAAGTTTTTTCTTCCAAATTTTACTTACCTGTAAATAAAATTTGTTAGTAATTTGACTTTTATGTCCTGTGTGACAGGGGTTACCCCTTTTTTCCCAAGCACATGTTCAATTTAGTGACTATTAGAAACAAACAAATAAATAAATAAATCCATTATGATTTTTTTAAAAAAATGTCATCCCTGTTCTATTTCAATGCTGTACCTCGTTGTGATAAATCACATGAATTTAATTGTGCAATTACGATGATTCAGCATCTGAAGGTACTAATTTTTTTTTAATTTTTATTTTGCAATACAATGCAGTTCTACATATCAGCCACGGATTCCCTTGTTCTCCCCCCTCCTGCCCATTGTTTTTGTCTTTTTTCTGTCCTGGCATAGGCACAACTCAATACATTATGATCTCAATTAATTCAGTCTCAGAGATATCTGATGTTTGCAGTCCTTCAGCTAAAATTTAATTCAGAGTTTGTCTGGAATACTTTTGGTTCTCTACGTTTACGTAGACTTTTAAGATAAAAAAAAATCTACTAGGACTTATGTGCTGCTGTAAGAACCAGCCTTCAGCAGCTCAAAAATTGAAGAGGAACCACGGTGTCAGTGGACTAATCACTCAATTTGACTTTTCTATCTGAGGGAGTAAAAAATTCTCTGGGGCCAGCAAAAAAGGGAAACAGCCTGGTAACAGTGGCACATGCCTTTGATCCCAGCACTCGGGAGGCAGAGCCAGGCAGATCTCTATGAGTTTGAGGCCAGCCTGGTCTACAGAGTGAGATCCAGGACAAGCACCAAAATGACACAGAGAAACCCTGTCTCAAAAATAAAAAACAAACAAACAAAAAAAAGAAAACACACACACACACACACACACACACACACACACACACACACACACTTCCAACATGTCAGGATCTCACCTAGGATGCTGGTGAATGGCAAGCCTTCAGCAGATCCGAGAAACTGAAGAGGAAATGCAGAGTAGGCAAACTACTGGACAGACAGACACAGGAGGACTTTTCTGAGGGCCAAAGCTTAAATCTTCATTTTATTGTTCTTTCTGTTGCTTGTTCTACTTTATTCTTTTTCTGTTCTGTTATTCTACCCTGATGTTTCCTTCTTTGTGTCTTTATTTTTTTCCTTACAGCCTATATACCCCAGTAAAATCTTTCAAGCAGTATAAAAATTGTTATTTGACAGTGGTCCAGAGGGTGCCTGGACTGGTCTACTCTGGTGACCAGTCTAGTGAATAACCTAGCTGTCATCATAGAGCCTTTGTCCAGTGACTGGTGGAGGCAGATGCAGAGATCTGGCCAGGCACCAGACTGAGCTCCGGGAATCCAATTGATGAGAGAGAGGAGGGATACTGCAGGCGAGAGACATTGAGATCATGATGGGAGGAGATGACTGGCCACACTAGTGGAAGCCCATGAACTGTGGACTGGTGGCTGTGAAGCCCCTATGGGACTGGACTAGGCCCTCTGGATATGGAAGACAGTTGTTTGGCTCGAACTTTTTGGGGGGCATGCAAAAAAGGGGGGATCAGGATCTGTCCCTGGTCTATGGTCAGGCTTCTGGGAATCTGGTGTCTGTGGTGTGCCGCCTTGCACAGCCTTGGTGCAGTGGGAAGGAGCTTGGACCTGCCTAGGCTCAGTGTGCTGGGCTCTGCTGACTCCCCATGGGAGACCTAGATTTGGGGGATGTGGGGATGTGAGGTTGCTTGGGAAAGAGGGCTTGGGGTGGGGGAAAGAGGAGGGGGGATATGTGGAGTGAGTAGAAAATTTCTTAATAAAGAAAAATAAAAATAAAAACAAAAAAATTGCCATTTGATTACATTCTATTGTTTAAGTGAATGATCACATTGAATACAAGTAAAAAATGTGTTTCCCATTTCCTTTACATGATTAAACATTAAAGGTGAAAAACATATTATCCCCAAGAACCTATATACAGTTAACATTTATCTTTTAGACTTCTCACAGATCAGGAACCTTTCAGTCAAAACTGTTTACATAGGCAGTACTTTTTATAATTGCCAGAAAAACAGATTATTGGTGAAATTATTAAGGCCACTCCACGTAGTAACTTATGTAGCTGGAGAATTTTTCTTGACTTTCTTCTCTGAATCGGCTCTGTGTTTCTTATTTAATAAGACAGTTGGTTACATCTACAAACTTATAAGTGAAGGAATAATTTACAGGGTCTGGGACAGGTGTGGTGCAGTCCGGCGGTGTTCTCTGGAGAACTCTGCTCAGTCTACCTCCAGCGTCCAGGGTCCAGGAACCAAGAGGGCCAGCGCATCCAGATCTCTTGTCTTCAGGGTCCTCCCTTGGCCCTGCCTTGTGAGCGTGACAGTTATGGAAGCCTCAGTGGGGGTTGGAACTTCCAGATCAAAGCTGGAATGGCTACCCACTGACAACAGATTACTAGTCTCACTTTTCTTATTTTAGTGTTCTATCTAATTAACCAACCATCAAATTCTTTATTTTCTAGTTAAATGAAGTCAGTTGTTTAAATCTTTGTTTTAGCTATGACGCACACTGAAACTTGTGAACATATTTCCTAGTTTCAAAAAGAACTTGAGTTAACACCTGGGACTTAATTGTTTTTTGTAGTCATTAACCTAAACCATAGTCTATACGGCTCCTCAAGAGAAACTCATAAGTCCTAGCTGCGTGACACTTCTTTGGTTCTATTTTCTACCCTCTGCAAACCCTGCTTTATCAGGGGTGGGGGCAATACTGTATCCTACCTTTATTTATATTAATTTTCCCATTAAACTAACCTCTATTATAATCCTTTACTACATTTGTTAAAAACCCTTATTCATCAAAATTCTATTTAAACTAAAACTGTTATTGTATAAAATCATTACTTCAATTAAACAGTACAGCTTAAGAGGAAATAATCTTTATAATAATCCACAGGTAAAAATGCTCAGTAGAAGGGGATATTTCTCTGAGATAAACACACTGCATTAAAAGCAAGAGGGATCCTTCCACACCCATTCACACCATGCCAGATACCAGAGAAAAATGGTAGTGGCAAACATGTAAAGGCACAGCAGTAACAAGAGACATTCTGGAGCCAAAGCCCTCAGGGCCTTGCCAATCTGAGATTCACCCATCAGTGCCTTGCTTCCTAGTAGACTGAATTGAAGCTCAGTTCCCACCTGTTACTCCTCTGCAGTGGCCACCGGAATTTATCTTCAGATTATTCTAAGAGCCTAGTTCCATGTTGATTGCCTTTGGTTTTGATGGATATAGTTGTGTAATGTTTTGCTTGCTCAAGTTTTCTGTGATTATTTGAGAATTTTGTAGTTAAATATGAGTTTGGGAAGATTTTTATATTTCTGTGAATAATACAATTGAAATTTCTGTAACAACTACATTTAATCTATGCTTTGGATAATGTAGATATTTTAATAATATTGACCATCATTAATCTGTAATCATAGCCTATTTTTACATTTATTAATGACTTCATTTATTTCTTCCATTAAGAGTTGCCAATATAGCCGGGCGGTGGTGGCGCATGCCTTTAATCCCAGCACTCGGGAGGCAGAAGCAGGTGGATGTCTGTGAGTTCGAGGCCAGCCTGGACTACAGAGTGAGTTCCAGGAAAGGCGCAAAGCTACACAGAGAAAATCTGTCTCAAAAAACCAAAAAAAAAAAAAAAAAAAAAAAAGAGTTGCCAATATGAAAATGTTTTATCTCTTTAGTTAAATTTATTTTAAATATCATATTCTTTTAAACACTATTTGGGTTATTTTCTTAATTTCTATTTTGAGTATTTTGTTATTAGTATACATAAATTAAACTATATTTGTATGTTTATTTTGTAGTCTATAATTCAACTGTATTCAATGATTAGATTTAATAGTATTTTCATAGTATTTCCAGGTTTCTTAATAATAAGATCATGTCATTTGCAAACAGGAACAATTTTTTGGTTTTCTTCCCAATTTAGAACTTTTTATTTCTTCCTCTTACCTAATTATTCTGGATAAGACTTGTAGTTTTCCTCTTGCCCCTGCCACATGTGGTGGGCAAGAAATCCGACCTTCCACCTTACCAGCTGTAGCACTCAGGAAAGCACGTTTCTCTCCTGGGCAGCACAGTAGAGCTGACCCTGTTGGTAGAGGCAGCAGTGAGCTGGCTCTGAGGGTGTAAGAGTGAGATAGCTGACCACAACCCCCATGTCTGCCATGTGGTAGTGAGAGTGAGGGAAAGATGGATATCCTTCCAAGACCCTGCCACCTGTGATGGCTGAGGGAACTGACCCTCCCCCATACAAGCTGCAGCACTCCAGAAAGTTGGCCCTGCACCTGTCTTGGGCACAGAAGAGCCGGCCCTGGTGGTCTAAGTGTGGAAGAGCCTACCCAGAGGACATGAAAGCAGGAGAACTGGCCCCACCCCTTGCTCATGGCTGCAAGGGGTGAACTAGCCAGGGCAATAATTGAGAGCTCACCCTGGTGGTGAGGACAGGGGAGAGCTAGAGGGCTGACCAACCCTGCTACTACCCAGACCCAGAACTAGTGTGACAAGTTGGCCCACCCCAACATCCACCTCATCCAATATCTGCTCGAGCACATGAAGGGGCTGGTCCTGAAGACCCAAAGCTATAAAATTTCCATGACACAGGGCAACAACAGATAGCCAAGAGGAGTCCCAGTGAATGCACAGCATCAATAGTGTAGCAGAAACCAGAGGCCTTGAACCAGACCAGTGACTCTTTGCAATGAATATGTGCAAGTAAAGATAATTGGACAAAAGGATTTACTGCATGACTCACTGTGTCACACTGTAGATTCCACAGTGAGATTTTTCCATTTTTTTTTTCTTTTCTTTTTTTCTCTTAAATTTTATTTTGTTTTGGGCCAGGGTTGCAAAGGCAAAGGGTGGATAAAATGGGATGGGAAATTTATGTGATCAAGATGCATGATGTGAAAGACACAAAGATAAATAAAAAGAAAGTTAAAAAAAACTTTTAATTTTATATTGAGTATGTACAATGAAAGAAAACATTTTTCTGTTGGCCCACATTCTAAAAGAAAATAACTGAAAATTCTTTTCTTCAGTATGGTGTTAATTCTGGGTGTGCCATATGGTCTTTTTTATGTCAGCACACACACACACAAACACACACACACACACACACACACACACACACACACACACACACACACACACACACATATATATATATATTTGTTGGTAGTTTTTAGCATGAAGAATTTTATCAAGTAGTTTTTATTTACTATTATTTTGATAATACATTTTTTGTTTTACAGTCTGCTAACCTAATGAGACACAGGTATTGAGTCACACATGCTGAAATCAATAAAATAAAAACAAAGAGAACAATAAAAAGAATCAATGAAACAAAAAGTTGGTTCTTTGAGAAAATCAACAAGATAGACAAGCCCTTATCCAAATTAACCAAAAGGCAGAGAGAGAAAATCCAAATTAACAAAATCAGAAATGAAAAGGGAGAAATAACAACAGACAATGGGGAAATCCAGAGAATCATCAGGTCATACTTCAAAAACCTGTACTCCACAAAACTGGAAAATCTAAAAGAAATGGACAATTACCACATACCAAAATTAAATCAAGACCAGATAAACAATTTAAATAGACCAATAACCCCTAAAAAAATAGAAATAGTCATTAAAATTCTCACAACCAAAAAAAACCCAGGACCAGATGGTTTCAGTACAGAATTCTACCAGAATTTCAAAGAAGAGCTAATACCAATACTCTTCAAATTGTTTCACAAATAGAAACAGAAGGAACATTACCAAACTCTTTTTCTGAGGCTATAGTTACCCTGATACCCAAACCACACCAAGATGCACCAAAGAAAGAGAGTTACAGACTGATCTTCCTCATAAACATTAATGCAAAAATACTCAACAAAATATTGGCAAACATCAAAAAATTATCCACCATGACCAAATAGGCTTCATCCCAGAGATGCAAGGGTGGTTCAGCATATGAAAATCTGTCAATGTAATACATCGTATAAACAAACTGAAAGAAAAAACCAAATGATCATCTCATTAGATGCTGAAAAAGCATTTGACAAAATCCAACATCCCTTCATGATAAAAGTCTTGGAGAGATCAGGAATACAAGGAACATACTTAAACATAATAAAGGCAATTTACAACAAGCCAACAGCCAACACCAAATTAAATGGAGAGAAATTCAAAGTGATTCCACTAAAGTCAGGAACAAGACAAGGCTGTCCACTCTCCCCATGTTTATTCAATATAGTACTTGAAGTTCTAGCTAGGGAAATAAGACAACAAAAGGAGATCAAGGGGATAAAATTGGAAAGGAGTAAATCAAACTTTCCCTATTTGCAGACAATATGATAGTATACATAAGAGACCATAAAAACTCTACCAGGGAACTCCTACAGCTGATAAACACCTTCAGTAATGTGGCAGGATACAATATTAACTCAAAAAAATCAGTAGCTCTCCTACATACAAACAATAAACGGGCTAAGAAAGAAATCAGAGAAACATCACCCTTTACAATAGCCACAAATAATATTAAATACCTTGAGGTAGTGCTAACTAAGCAAGTGAAAGACCTGTATGACAAGAACTTTAAGTCTCTGAAGAAAGAAAGTGAAAAAGATATCAGAAAATAGGAGGATCTCTCATGCTCATGGATAGGAAGGATTAACATAGTAAAGATGACAATCTTACCAAAAGCAATCTACAGATTCAATGCAATCTGTGTCAAAATCCCTGAGAATAGGAAGAAACAAAGTGCTAGAGAGGCCCACAGAAATCCACAAAGATACCCCCACAACAGACTGCTGGCAATGGTCGAGAGACAGTCCGAACTGACCTACTCTGGTGATGGGATGGCCAAACACCCTAATTGTCGTGCTAGAAACCTCATCCAACTACTGAGGGATCTGGATGCAGAGATCCATGACTAGCCCCCAGGTGGATCTCTGGGAGTCCAATTAGCGAGAATGAGGAGGGTTTATATGAGCGAGAATTGTTGAGACCAAGGTCGGATAAAGCACAGAGACAAATAGCCAAACAAACGGAAACACATGAAATATGAGCCAATGGCTGAGGGGTCACCAACTGGAGCAGGCCCTCTGAGTGGGTGAGACAGTTGATTGGCCTGATCTGTTTGGGAGGCATCCAGGCAGTGGCACCGGGTCCTGTGCTCATTGCATGAGTCGGCTGTTTGAAACCTGGGGCCTATGCAGGGTCCCTTGGCTCGGCCTGGGAGGAGGGGACTGGACCTACCTGGACTGAGTCCACCAGGTTGATCTCAGTCTGTGGGGAAGGCTTTGCCCTGGAGGAGATTGGAATGGGGGGCGGGCTGGGGGGAAGGTGAGGGGGGCGGGAGGGGGGAGAACAAGGGAATCTGTGGCTGATATGTAGAACTGAATTGTATTGCAAAATAAAAATTTAAAAAAAAAAAAGAAAAGAAAAGAAAAGAAAAGAAAAGAAAAGAAAAAAATCCCAACACAATTCTTCACAGTCCTGGAAAGAACAATACTCAACTTCATATGTAAAAGCAAAACACCCAGGATAGCTAAAATGATTCTGTACAATAAAGCAACCTCTGGAGGCATCACCATCCCAGACGTCAAGCTTTACTATAGATCTATAGTAATAAAAACAGCTTGGTATTGGCATAAAAACCAACATGTGGACCAATGGAATTGAATTGAAGACTCTGACATTAATCCACACACTTATAAACACCTGATTTTTGACAAAGAAACCAAAACTGTACAATGGAAAAAAGAAAGCATCTTCAACAAATGATGCTGGCACAACTGGATGTCAACATGTAGAAGATTGCCAATAGATCTATATCTATCTTCATGCACAAAACTCAAGTCCAAGTGGATCAAAGACCTCAACATAAATCCAGTTACACTGAACTTGATAGAAGAGAAAGTAGGAAGTAGTCTTCAACACATTTGTGCAGGAGACTGCTTCCTAAATATAACACCAATAACACAGACAACTTCATATTATATATAACATATTATATAATATAATTTTATTTCTTCCAACTCTTTCTAATCATTCTCCCATCCCAATCAACAGCTCCCTTCCATCCTAAACAGGCTCTTTCCCACTAGATTCATGACTTTTCATTTTGTTTTGTGGCCCATTTAGTTCAATCAAGACAGTCTGTGTGACATTGGCATGTAAGTGGCTACTGGAGGCTGGTGGGATCATCAGTGACTACACAAATGAAGACAATGATTTTCCCACTTCCTGAATCTATTTTCCTTTTTTTTCCTTGCTTCTAATATGAAAGAATTTCTATTATTTTACCATTTCTGTATAATAAATAAGATAGGTTTTATGTTGTCACATTTTTATTAGCTGTGCATTCCTCATGATCCTTATGTTCCAAATTTTTTTCTCATGATCCTTATGTTCCAAATTCTTTTTCTTTTGAAAATTTTACTTATTTGTTTCTCTTTTTATATATTTAAATTTTTTTATTTTACATACCAACCACAGTCCCCTCTCCCTGCCTTTCTCCTACTTCCTCTCCATCTCCTCCCCTCCTCACCCTTCATCCATTCCTCATAGAGGGTAAGGCCTCCCTTGGGGAGTCAACACTGACTGGCATACCAAGTTGGGGCAGGACAAAGTAAGTCCCTTCTCTCTCTCTCTCTCTCTCTCTCTCTCTCTCTCTCTCTCTCTCTCTCTCTCTCTCTGTTGTTTCAAGACAGGGTTTCTCTGTGTAGTTTTGTGCCTTTGCCTTTCCTGGAACTCGCTTTGGAGACCAGGCTGGCCTCGAACTCACAGAGATCTGCTTCCCGAATGCTGGGATTAAAGGTGTATGCCACCACCACCCAGCCCCTTTTCTCTCTTACAATAAATCCCAATTGCAGCCCACCTCCCTCCCCTCCACCCAGTACACCCAATCCCACATTCTCTTTTCCCAGACCCACTGTTCCTCTGTTTCCCTTCAGAAAAAAAGTATCCTCCAGGTAATATTAACTGAACATGACATAACAAGATGCAATAAGACTAGGCATATACCATCATATTAAAGCTGGACAAGGCAACCTAGTAAGAGGAAATAGGTCCCACAAGCAGGCAAAAGAGTCAGAGACACCCTCTTTCCTATTATTGTTAGGAGTTCAATAAAAACCCCAAGCTAAAGAACCATAGCATGTATGTAGAGGACCTAGCATAGACCCATGAAGACTCTGTGATTACTGCTTAAGTCTCTGTGAGCCCCTATGAGTCTTACTTAGTTGATTCTGTGGGTCTTGTTCTTCTGGTGTCCTTGACCCCTCTGGCTCCTACAATCCTTCCTCTGAGCTGTCTTTTGCAGAGTTCCTGGAGCTCTGCCTAATGTTTGGCTGTGTATCTGTGTATTTTCTCTAATCAAGTGCTGGAGGAAGCCTCTCTGATAATGATTGGGCTAGGTACCAATCCTATGAGTATAGCAGAATATCATTAGAAATCATTTCATTTATTTTTTTTTATTTTTTGCCATTCATAATTGGTTCAAACTTAGGTCTCTGAGCAACCCAGCTTCCTGATCCTGGCCATCTAAGCGGTGTTGGGCATAGGCTCCCTCTCATGGTGTGGGTCTCAAGCTAGACCAGCCATTAGTTGGGCACTCTGACAAGCTCTGAGCCACAATTGCCCCAGCACATCTTGCAGGCAGAACAAATTGTGGGTCACAGATCTTGTGAATGGGTTGGTGTCCCAGTCTCACCACTGGGAGCCTATCTTGGTTACAGAAAATGACTGGTTCAAGCTCCATATTCTCTACTTCTAGGAGTCTTCTTTAGGGTCAACCTCATAGGTTCTGGAAGTTTCCACTGCATTAGGTTTCCATATCACTCCTTGAAATTATTGTTTTCCATAAGAAGTTTAACTTGTCCTGAACGTTTTTCTTTAACTGTTGAGAAGACCATGTGACTATTCTCCATTTTGCTTTACTATGTTGCAATTTATATTTATAGTTAAAATTATACAAACTTTGCCTTCATTTTGTAGGCTTGGCTTGATTCTGAATTATCTTTTTTTAATTTTTTAATTTTTATTTTGCAATACAATTCAGTTCTACATATCAGCCACTGATTCCCTTGTTCTCCCCCCTCCTGCCCCCCTCATCTTCCCCCAAGCCCACCCCCCATTTCCACCTCCTCCAGGGCAAAGCTTCCCCCGCGGACTGAGATCAACCTGGTAGACTCATGCATTTCTGGATTTGCCTATATTTTCACCTAAACTTATTAATAATGTTAGATTATAATTGTACATTCCAGAAATATTCTTTTCAGATTTTAGTATATAGATTATTTGGGGCTTATAAATTTAATGAATTTCACTTTCCATAATCTGAAAGAATTTAATATTGACAAAGCTATCTTTTCAATATCAGGCTTTCTGAGTCAGAAAAGTGCTATTTCCCTTCATTTTTGTTTGCATTTTTGCTGTGGGATGGTCTGTATGTCAAGTGTGTTGCTGATTGGTCAGTAAATAAATCACTGATTGGCCATTGGCTAGGCAGGAAGTATAGGCGGGACAAGGAGAAGAATTCTGGGAAGTGGAAGGCTGAGGAGGAGACACTGCCAGCTGCCACCATGACAAGCCGCATGTGAAGATCCTGGTAAGTCACAAGCCATGTGGCAAGGTATAGATTAATGGAAATGGATTAATTTAAACTGTAAGGACAGTTAGCAAGAAGCCTGCCACGGCCATACAGTTTGTAAGCAACATAAGTCTCTGTGTTTACTTGGTCGGGTCTGAGCAGCTGTGGGACTGGCCGGTGAGAGAGATTTGTCCTGACTGTGGGCCAGGTAGGAAAACTCTAGCTACAAATGGCACCCAATGTGTTGGCAAGAGTTTCCACCTAAAACCTGAGTAAAAAGATTCTAAAGCGGAGCTAAAAACAGCTCCTAGTTGTCTCTTTCAAGCTAATGGCAGCCTGCGTGTTTGAGCTAATATGGCGGGTTCCTGGTGTGCATGCTCGACCTGCAGTATGGCGAGAATGAAGCCTCTGCAAGTGGTACATTAAGCTGTGTGGTGGATTTAGCCTTTGCTAGTACAAAACAAAACAACAACAAAAAAAGAGGTTTCTGGGCTACACGCTGCTTTGATAGAAACATAGACCCACTATTTCTGAGAGTTGATGGCTCCCAGAGCTGGCGGAAAACGTACTACCGCCATGTTGGGAAGCTGAAGTGGGCGAAGCCAGCAGCCACAGCGCCAGCGCCGTTTCAGGCTTAGAAGGCTACAGTTTAAAGCAATAGGCTCAAACTAATATAAAAAAATAAGCCACGTAAAGATGGCTATCACACAGAGAATCTGGATTATGTTCTCTTTGATATTTGTAACCGAAGAAAAACATTTGATTACAAAAGCTGTTGAGTTATGCCAAAATGTATATTTTAAAGGTACCTTGACTTCAAAATTTGGATGTAAAGATATGTTGCTTTGGAAAGGAGGCTCTGCTTTTGTTTCCACAGAAAGCCAGAGGCTATGGATTTGTTCCAGATTAAGATACATCAGGTTTGACCAGCCAAGACCACTTGAAAGGTCTCCAATGACACCATGGCCCAGATGATCCAACATCCAGAACCGTTTCAAGGCAACTGGCTCAGACGATACACCCTCATGGACTATTCCATAATCCTAAAATATTCTTTGTGTCCCCATAAGATACAGCGCCCCCCTCCAGCAGGAAGTAGTAAGAGAAACTACGACCAAATTCCCAAATATACCAAGCTGACTTTGGAGATATGCAAAGGTTAAAACCTCCCTTTTTAAGAAAAGAAAAGGGGAAGTGCTGTGGGATGGTCTGTATGTCAAGTGTGTTGCTGATTGGTCAGTAAATAAATCACTGATTTGCCATTGGCTAGGCAGGAAGTATAGGCGGGACAAGGAGAAGAATTCTGGGAAGTGGAAGGCTGAGGAGGAGACACTGCCAGCCGCCACCATGACAAGCCGCATGTGAAGATCCTGGTAAGCCACAAGCCACGTGGCAAGGTATAGATTAATGGAAATGGATTAATTTAAACTGTAAGGACAGTTAGCAAGAAGCCTGCCACGGCCATACAGTTTGTAAGCAATATAAGTCTCTGTGTTTACTTGGTCGGGTCTGAGCAGCTGTGGGACTGGCGGGTGAGAGAGATTTGCCCTGACTGTGGGCCAGGCAGGAAAACTCTAGCTACACATTTTAATGTTTGAATTTTCTCAAAGAAGTCCTTCTCTATATACAGTTACAAAGGTTTATATTCAGATATTTAATGCTTCCAACACTAGCATAAAAGATTTTTTTCAATTTTTTTAAAATTAGTTTTTACTAATATGCAAACTATTTTGAATATTGCCATGATATCAAATGACCTTGCCAAATAAATTTATTAATTCTACTGATTTATCTGGAGATTATTTCTCATATTTACCTGCACATAGTGCTAGTTTATTTCTCCATCAAATACTTTCCACTTAGCTTCATTTTCTTTTCTCACATCACTGGCTATGTTCACTAGGGAAAACTAGATAAAAATGAAAGTTATTATCCTTTTTTTACACACTCAGAAGGAAAAACATTATTTGCCTTTGATTTTGATGATCTGTTGAAGATACGTAAAAGCAAACAAATAAACAAAAAAGCAAAAATTGTCTTTTTATTCAAGTGCTTTTTTATAATTTTCTGGGTTTTAGCAAATGCTTCATATTCCTTTGAGGAGAGCTCCAAAGATATGTTTATTCATCTGATGTAATGAACCAACTATATAAGTGTTAGGGCTCCTCTTGTTTTCCTGAAAGAAAAATAATACTTTAAGATGTATATTTTCTTTTTACATACCATAGGATTCCTTTTCTACATAACTGATAATTTCACCTGATTACTACTTCATCGAAATAGTTTAATTTCAAAATGGTTTTTTCCAATTTATAGACACTTTTCTTTCAGTTTATATTTCATTGTTTGAGTTAAATGTGCATGTGAATTGCAATTATACCTTTACTGAAAATCCTTCATAAACTCTAATAACAATATTTTTACATTTAGTACTTTATTTATATCATTTTTATTCAACATCTCAGTCCTGTATTTCTTTATTGTTTACTCAGCTGTTTGTTTTCCTTTATTTTAAAAATGTATCTCATTTGATTTATTTTCCTCATTGATTTCCACTTCTAAATTATAATACTTTAGCCTTAATTTTCTTCTTTTATCACATATTCTATGAATTTCATATTTTTGTGTTCTGAGTTCATAGAATTAGTGTCTTCCTTACTTTTTTTTTTAATGTTTTGTGGTCCTCATCTCTTCCACAACATTTTAATTCAGAAGCAAATGTCACTTTTTTCTTTCTTATACCTTCATCCTTTCTTATTTAGTTATTATTATTACTAAATGCATAGAAATAATATATTCCTTAACATTATACTTAAATGAATTTATTTTTTCCAGATTATGGTTTTTCAAATACTTTTACTAGTGATAAACTAAATGTACGTTTTATAGCATAACTAAGTTTCTTGACACTGGGTGTATAGCACACCTATAATCCCTTGTAATAAGAAGGTTGGGGCAGAAGGATTGCAATATAGAAGCCAGCTTGGGTAAAACAGTGAGTTTAAATCTAGTCAAGACATCTTAGTGAGATTCTGTCTCAAAAATAAAAACATAAGCAATACTCTAGAAGTAGCTCAGTGATAGAGTACTTACCTAGCCTGAATAATGCCCTGATGTTTCTTCAGAGTCTACATTATTAATACAAATAAGATCTTTTTGGCTTAGGTTCCTATGCAGTTAACTGAGATTTTGCAGGTAGGTCTATTCACAATGTAGTCTTACATCTTTGCAATAATCTAACTATAGACTAATTATTTCAAATATAGAACTTCTCTGTAGTTTCTTGTTTACTTAAAAATGAACAAACACAAAATCAAATATAAGAACCTCTCTGTAAACATGATGCATCATTATTCCTAAAGAGAATCAGTTACTTTACTCCCAGGTTGTACTCAGGGAGCAGAGGCATGGGCTGTTCCAGCTATTCGCAGCAATGAACTCCCCTGTGGCGTCCAACGTGGTGGCAAGAATTTCCACCTAAAACCTGAGAAAAGATTCTAAAATGGAGCTAAAAACAGCTTCCTAATTGTCTCTCTCAAATGAGTGGCAGCCTACCGGTTTGAGCTACTGGTGGGTTCCTAGTGTGCACTCGACCTGCCGTATGGCAGGAATGAGGCCTCTGCAAGTGGCACATTAAGCTGTGTGGTGGATTTAGCCTTTGCTAGTACAAAACAAAAAAGAGGTTTTTGGGCTACACGCTGCTTGGATAAAAGCACAGAGACCCACGATAGCTCCCAGAGCTGGCGGTAAATGTAGCCATGTTGGGAAGCTGAGGTAGGCGGAGCCAGCAGCCACAGCTGCTGCAGTTTAAAGCAATAGATTCACAATAAGACAGATTCAGATGTAATAGTTAAAAGATACCTTTTAAAGTTTTAAAAGATACCTTGACTTCAAAATTTGGATATAAGGATATGTTGCTTTGGAAAAGAGTCTCTGCTGTTGTTCCCACAGAAAGCCAGAGGCTATGGATTTGTTCCAGATTAAGATACATCAGGTTTGACCAGTCAAGACCCCCTGAAAGGTCTCCAATGACACCATGGCCCAGATGTTCCAACATCCAGAATGGTTTGAAGGCAACTGGCTCAGATGATACAGCCTCATGGACTATTCCATAATCCTAAAATTTTCTTTGTGTCTCCATAAGATACAGCGCCCCCCTCCAGCAGGAAGTAGTAAGAGAAGCTACGCCCAAATTCCCAAATTATATGTAATTTTACTTTGTTAAGGTTAAAACCTTCCTTTTTGAAAAAAAAAGAAAAGAAAAGGGGAAGTGCTGTGGGATGGTCTGTATGTCAAGTGTGTTGCTGATTGGTCAATAAATAAAACACTGATTGGCCATTGGCTAGGCAGGAAGTATAGGCGGGACAAGGAGGAGAATAAAGCTGGGAAGTGAAAGGCTGAGTCAGAGAGACACTGCCAGCCACCATGATGAGAAATAGTATGTGAAGATGCTGGTAAGCCATGAGCCATGTGGCAAGGTATAGATTAATGGAAATGGATTAATTTAAGCTGTAAGAAAAGTTATCAAGAAGCCTGCCATGGCCATACAGTTTGTAACCAATATAAGTCTCTGTGTTTACTTGGTCATGTCTGAGCGGCTGTGGGACTGGCGGGTGACAGAGATTTGTCCTGACTGTGGGCCAGGCAGGAAAACTCTAGCTACACCCCTGCCTTACATTTCTTCTGGGGAAAGGTCTCACTGTGTAGTCCTGGCTTGTCTGGAACTTGCTCTGTAGACTAGGTTGCCCTCAAACCACAGAGATCCATTTGCTTTGTCTCCCAAGTGCTGGAATTAAAAGTATCCACTATGACACACAAATTAATATCCATTTTGTCCAATATTCTATGTCTATTTGACTTTCATTAATTGGAGCATTTTTTTTCCTGTATTAAGATCCATTTTAGAGATCAGCTTTCTAAGTGAATTTTGAATATGAATTTTATTATTCTTTGGGTGCCTTGATTTCTTACATAAAGAAGTCATTTTTTAGCATATTAATATTAAATTTTAACTCCTCTTTAGGGTCATTAACAATTACTAATAGAGGTAGTATGTATTTATGGAGTGAAAATTTCTAGGAAGCATAGGATTGCATTCTTAATGAAAGTAATGTGATTAAGTTTAAGTAATATATTGTGGTATTTTTGATGTAAGTATGCCAAATAATCACAATTCTCACTTTTCAAATCTTTGAGAAGTATCCTAATATCTTTCTATGGAGGATAGATACAAGAATCAGGAATTTGATGTTTAATGAGATAGACTAAAAAGAAGCATAAGTTTATGTAATATTTGTAATGTCTTTCTATCTGAATTGGGACTTCCTCAAAATTATGACATTAAAACAAATGTAAAAGTAAAGTGAATACCAAAATCTATAACATTACATGCTATTAAACCATCCTTGAATTGAACATTGTTAAATTTATCAAAAAGTTTCACCCATGAGTTATGTAAGTAACATTACATTCATAAAGAGCCTTGATATTGAACTTCTCAGAAGCTAGAATTCCCACACTTTATAAACTACTCCGTTTGTGCTTTGTCATAGCAGCCCAAATTGATTATGGTTAGTAGTTGATGCAGGAAAATTATATCTCTAGAAAAAAATACTATTTGAACCAACATTGAGGAGATTCATGACTTCTAAACACATTTCCAGAATGAGCAGTTTACAGACCCAGATCCTTTCAACTGAGAAGGAAATGATGCCTTTGAAACAGGGCTCTGTTATTTAGGAAAAACCCCGATTCTTCCCTAATCTTTCCCCAGAAGGACATTTTAGCTACTTCATTAGCAGGCCATACATGAAGAAATGGGTGATTAAATACTGGCTCTAAAAATATGCCAGCTCTTGGTGGCTGGAATCTTAAATACTGATCTATGACTCCCAGACAAATGGAAATAAAGATTTGTCTGGTGAGATGACTTATTCCTTTTAATTTTAAAAATGCAATTATCATATTATATCTTGCCCACAAAGAAAAATAACAATTTTTCATAAAGCTAATGTATTTTAAGTGTAGCATGTATTATTAGTACCTTCCAGTTTACCCTATAAAGATAATAACTATTGGTTCTCTTATGAAAGAATGTCTGATGATATAAGGGGAGAAATTCAGTTTGTAAACCTCAAATCAATAAATATCAAGTGAGAATTACCAAAAAGAAAAGAAAAAAATCTAAAAAATTTTATTGATGGAAAATTTCATGCTTGTATATAACGTGATTTTTAATTTTAATTAAAATATAATTACATCATTTCTCCCCCCCCTTCTTCCCTCCAGCCAATTCCATCCCAGGTACTTTCTCTCAGACCACTCTCATAGCCCCCATTTTCAAGTTGATAGCCTTTTTTATTATTATTGTCATGTACATATATATATATATATATATATATATAGGTATTATATATGCATATGCATGTACAAATATATAAAAATATAACCTGCTGAGTCTTATTTTGTTGGTGACATGTATATGGTTTAAAGGCTGACAATTACTCATTGGACAACCTGTAAGGACACTAATTCTCCATGCTGTCATTAGCTGGCTGTAGTTCTTTGTTTAGGGGTGTAATCCTATGAAATTTTCTGACTTTCATGTTGACATATCTATTGATATTATTATTGTTTTGGTCTTGTTTATGCAGCCATTGCTAGGAGAGACTGTTTCACAGAAGAATTCCTGGTATTCTGGCTCTTATAGTCTTTCTGTTTCCTATGCCAATGCATTCCTTGAGCCATAGATACAGGAGCTGTGATGTAGAGGAATCTGTTGGGACTGTTCATCATGTCCAATTGTGGTTTTCTGTAACGGTCTCCATTTCCTTTAAAGTCATTATTCTTTAATAAGGTGTGGTAGCTATACTTATCTGTGGTTATAAGGCTACGATTTAAGATGTTGTCAGGAATTAATTATGCTGATCTAGCAAGAGGCCATAGCAGTTTCTTTTTAAAGCCGATCATCTCACTGCCCCAGGAAATTGGCTTGTTTTCCAGTACCAGGCATGATTTCTCTCCTGTTAGTTGCGTCTTAATTCTAGAGGACTGTTGGTTGTTACCAGCATGTGAGTATGACTTATTGTATCTTATGTTTATATTGCCACGTTATCATTCATAGGTGTTACATCTGGATAAAATAATTCAATTGCTTCCTTCCCTTGGCAGCTTCCATAGTACTTTCTGGAACCATGGAAGCTTGACTGCAGGAAAGAGGTTTGCAGGTATGATTCAGCTTGAATCATTCCAGTCCTGTGTTTTAATTCTAGTGTGTTCAGCAATAGAGGCCAATCCTTAATCCTTGATAGGCAACCAAGGACTACAACAATAACCTATATCATTTTGGGAGTCAAATGGACTGCTCTGACAAATCATTTTAGTAGATTCCTCATGCCTGGTACTGGGGTTTTTGTTAGTCTATGACTTTCATGGGGAGCATTGTCAGATTAAAATGGCTCCAAACTGGAATATAAGCAGTTCCAAGAAGATCATTCACCATGATCAAAATGGCTTTATCATGAAAATACAGGATTTTCAACATATGTAAGTTAATAAATCATATAGATAGATTTAAAGCCAAAATCAAATGATCATTTCAATAGACAGAGAAAATGAACTTGGTAAAATCAAACAACATGTTTTCATGAAAAAAGTCCTAGTGAGATTAAGACTGGAGGGAACATAACTCAACATAATAAAGGCTATGTATGATGACCCAGAGACAACATTATCCAAAATGGAGAAATACTTGGAAGCAATGCCATTAAAATCAAGCTTGCCTTGGAGGAGATGGGAATGGGGGGTAGGCTGAGGGGAGGGTGGGGGAAGAGCTGGAGGAGGGAGGACAGGGGAATCTGTGGCTGATATATAAAATTAAATTAAATTATAGAATAAATTTTTTAAAATTTAAAAAAATAAAAAAATTTAAAAAAGAGAATGAGATAGAGTTGCTCACTGTCCCCACTTCTTTTCAATATAGTACTAGAAGCACTAGATGGAGAAATAAGCTAAAGGAAGGAAATTAAAAGAGGTGCAACCAGGAAAAGAAGAAGCCAAATTGTGTCTATTTGCAGATACTATTACATTATCCATAAGAGATTCCAAAAATTCTATCAGAAAATGTTTAGAAACAATTTCAGCTAAGTGGCAGGGCACAGAAATCAGTGGCATTTCAATATATCAGCAACAACCTCTGAGAAAGAGATCATGGCTGTACTAGCATTTACAATAGCATGAAAGGCAATAACATATTCAAAGAGGTGAAATACCTTTATAATGAAAACTTCAAATTTCTGAATGAAGAGATTGAGAAAGACACTAGTAAGTGAAAAAATACCTCATGGTTGTAGCTAGAGTTTTCCTGCCTGGCCCACAGTCAGGACAAATCTCTATCACCTGCCAGTCCCACAGCCTCAGACCCGACCAAGTAAACACAGAGACTTATATTGGTTACAAACTGTATGGCCATGGCAGGCTTCTTGCTAACTGTTCTTACAGCTTAAATTAATCCATTTCCATTAATCTATACCTTGCCACATGGCCCGTGGCCTACCAGCATCTTCACATGCTGTTTCTCATCGTGGTGGCTGGCAGTGTCTCTCTGACTCAGCCTTCCACTTCCCAGCTTTATTCTCCTCCTTGTCCCGCCTACACTTCCTGCCTAGCCAATGGCCAATCAGTGTTTTATTTATTGACTAATTAGCAACACATTTGCCATACAGAACATCCCACAGCACTTCCCCTTTTCTTTTTTTTTTTCAAAAAGGAAGGTTTTAACCTTAACAAAGTAAAATTACATATAATTTGGGAATTTGGGCGTAGCTTCTCTTACTACTTCCTGCTGGAGGGGGGCGCTGTATCTTATGGGGAAACAAAGAAAATTTTAGGATTATGGAATAGTCCATGAGGCTGTATCATCTGAGCCAGTTGCCTTCAAACCATTCTGGATGTTGGATCATCTGGGCCGTGGTGTCATCGGAGACCTTTCAGGGGGTCTTGGCTGGTCAAACCTGATGTATCTTAATCTGGAACAAATCCATAGCCTCTGGCTTTCTGTGGGAACAACAGCAGAGACTCCTTTCCAAAGCAACATATCTTTATATCCAAATTTTGAAGTCAAGGTATCTTCAAAATATACATTTTGGCATAACTCAACAGCCTTTACAATCAAATGTTTTTCTGCAGTTAAAAGTCCCAAAGACAACACAATCCAGATTCTCTGTGTAATATCCATTCTTACGTGGCTTATTTTTTATACTACCTTTACTGTCTCTTTAAAGACTTTATTTTTTAAAACTATGTATTTGTTTCTATAACTGTATATATCACCTTTTTTGTCTCTTTCAAGCCTACGTATCTTTTACACACATTGTAAACTATTACATCTGAATCTGTCTTATTGTGAATCTATTGCTTTAAACTGCAGCAGCTATGGCTGCTGGCTCCGCCCACCTCAGCTTCCCAACATGGCTACATTTACCGCCAGCTCTGGGAGCTATCGGGGGTCTATGCTTTTATCCAAGCAGCGAGTAGCCCAGAAACCTTTTTTTTTTTTTGTTTTGTACTAATAAAGGCTAAATCCACCACGCAGCTCAATGTGCCACTTGCAGAGGCCTCATTCCTGCCATACGGCAGGTCAAGCTGGCAGCCAGGAACCCACAAGTAGCTCAAACCGGCAGCTGCTGCTCATTTGAGAGAGACAATTAGGAAGCTGATTTTAGCTCCGTTTTAGAATCTTTTTTTCTCAGTTTTTAGGTGGAAACTCTTGCCACCACATTGGACACCTTTTGTAGCTAGAGTTTTCCTGCCTGGCCCACAGTCAGGACAAATCTTTATCACCTGCCAGTCCCACAGCCTCAGACCCGACCAAGTAAACACAGAGACTTATATTGGTTACAAACTGTATGGCCATGGCAGGCTTCTTGCTAACTGTTCTTACAGCTTAAATTAATCCATTTCCATTAATCTATACCTTGCCACATGGCCCGTGGCCTACCGGCATCTTCACATGCTGTTTCTCATCATGGTGGCTGACAGTGTCTCTCTGACTCAGCCTTCCACTTCCCAGCTTTATTCTCCTCCTTGTCCCGCCTATACTTCCTGCCTAGCCAATGGCCAATCAATGTTTTATTTATTGACTAATTAGCAACACATTTGCCATACAGAACATCCCACAGCACATGGTCATGCATTGGTTGGTTGCATTAATATTTTGAAAATGACAATCCTAAAAAGCAAATTTACAAATTCAATGCAATCCTTATTAAAATACCAGCAATGTCCTTTAAAAAAACTACTGAGTCCACTTAGTGCAACTTCAATATGAATAGGGGTAGGATCATCTACTGGAATATAGACAGTGATTAATATAGAGATCCCCAACTGGTCAATGTGCAGGGAATAAAAAATGCCTTTTAAGGTATTTTTGCTCTATCCATTGGAAGTTTTTTTTTTTAAGCTACAAATAACATTGGAAAAATATAAAGCCCAAGTTGACAGAATCTTTTGGGATATGAAGTCATAAAAATCAGTAACTCCAGATTTATAATGAGTCCTCTTGGGTAATATGCTTCCCTTTTGTGAATAATAGCTTTAGTGAAAATCTCTCCTGGTATTTCCTTAACTTTAAACATCACATTCCTTGAGAATCCTTGATTGTTTTCCCAGTTACACAGACTAACAGAAAAACAAACATAATTTATTGTTTCTAAGAAAGCAAGAATGAACCCAAAAGACAAACAGCAATAAACAGAAGCACATTCTGATGCATTAATATTCACAATGTGAAAGTCTACTTTCCGTTTTGCATAACTTCAGAATATAAATGTCATCAAGCAAAGGAAACAAGCAATGGGATAAAAGTTACATCAAATGTGTCCTACTTTTAATTTTTTTGTGTGTTTTTTCATTATTTTTTAAAATTGAATTTATTCATTTATTTTGCATCCTGACCTCAGTTTCCCTTCCCTGCTCTCCTCTCATTTCCCCCCATACACCTCCTGTCCTGAAACTCCTTTGTAGACCAAGCTGGTCCTGAACTCACAGAGATCCACCTGTTTCTGCCTCTTGAGTGCTGGGATTAAAGGCGTGCACCACCACTGCCTGGCTGGTTACTCTGTTTTTAAAAGCACATCTATTTTTAACTTATCAAGTTCTCTGAGATATTGTGAAAGAATAGTAAAATAGTCATTTAAATTTGGCAATTGTGATATTGCATGATCAGAAACTTAGACATTGGTAGTTTTAGAATGCACAGATTCTTAGCCAAATGTAGGATCTATGACTTTCTATATATTACATGAAATATTTGAAGTTTTATTCAATATCTTTTTATATAAAACTTATTTCATGATCAAGACTAAGTAAGAGAGTAAAAATAAATTGTGTTTAATTACTTTCAAGTTTTAAATTATTTTGAGTAATACAAATTCTGCTACTTTTATATAAATGGTACATTTTTTTATAATCATAAAAAACTCAATATATACTATCCTAACATGAAGCATATCTCCCCAAAACACACCAATAATACACAGAGTTATTAAAAATGTGATGCTCTTACTATGACTTACCATACAATATATATAGCATGTGTGTCTACATATGGTTCAAGTAATATTATGTCTTTCCATTGCTTCTATTTGAGTATGCTCATATTTGTGGGATTATGTTAAATATATGTCATATTTAGTTAACTAATTTCTTCTTAGTTGCTATCTTTATTATACCTAATTTTTCACATTAAAATAATATTGTACAAAATTAGAAAGCCATATAAGTGTGTAATCTAGGTATTCTTTTATATATAAGGTATAACTTACTTCAAAATGATAAAATTATCTGAAGAAACATCAATAAAGAAATACATATGGCTAATAAATGTAAAAAATATTTTTACCTCATCAGCCATCAAAGGAGCACAAATTGAACAAATACAATCTCTGATTATGTCTTTAAAGATGCTAATAAAGCTGAATAAGCAAATGTTAGCGAATATGTAGAAAAAAACCCAGAACACACATAATTGGTAGGAAAGTAAATTAATATATGTAACATAGTTGGAGTGTAGTATGCAAGTTCTAAGAAAGACTAAAAACAACTTTTTTCACGTAATCCAGAAATCTCACTTCTAGATATATACCACAAATAAATAAAATCAGCATATCAAAGACATGCTTGAGTGCTAGATTTTTGCTGTACTGCTCACCATATGATGTAGACTCTGCCCAGATGTCCAGGAACAGATGAATGGATAAACACAACATATGAAGACACAATATAACAAACCAGGTTCTGGGGCCAGTAGGCTGGTGAAATACAGATTAGAAAAAAGAAACAAGAAATGGTAAAAGGCAAAGGAGCATTTGTGAGGGACAGCTGGGACCAGATATCTGAAACCAGAGGAAGAATGTAGCATAAGGTGATACTGACCAGGGATTTCCTTTACTACTATGATAATTTGCTCTTTTATGAACCAAAAATTCAAGCCTTATTGGGATACATTTTGGACTCCATGATTTTCAAAGTTTTTCTCAACTGTTTTTACTGAGAAACCAGGGTAATCCCTTTCCTTACTGCCCCTACCAACCTACTTCACTACAAAATTCTTATATTTCATGGATGACATTTCACCACAGCTCCTCCCCTTGACAAATCCCATTATGTAGTTGAAAACTATAACAATGTTATTATTATCCTAAAAGATCTCATGCCCCTCCATAATCCAAACATATTAGAGACTTTCACAGTGACAATTCTGTTTTGTATCTTTGCTTTTATATACTAAAATTTTATTTATAACCAAAAATATGTTCATTTGTAAATGACTGGTTTGGGTTTGATATTTTATATGATTTAGGAGAGGTAGCTCACAGATTCATAATATAGAACCTGTAATCTAACATTGAAAAGCTACTATCCAGGGTCAATACATATATAGAAATTATTATTTAGAAAGATATTATTTATCAAATCAGAAGCCAGGAGTTGGTAGATAATGAGATAATGAGGGAAGAAGGAATAGAAGTAAGGAGAGAGGGAAGAAAAGGAGAGAGGAAAGAAATGGGCAAAGAAAGGTGTGGCATGGAGACAGGGAGAGAGCAAGGCAGAAAGGAAGAAAGAAGCAAAGGAAAGGAGGAAAGGAAATGCTGTGGGATGTCTTTCTGTATGCTATGAATGTGTGTTGCTATGATTGGTTAATAAAGAAGCTGCTCTGGCCTATGGTGATTCAGGTTATAGCCAGGCAGGAAATCCAAGACAGAGATAGAAAGAAGAGAGGCAGAGGCAGAGGAGATGCCAGCCTGCCACCCAAGAAGACTGGTAATGCCACAGCCATGTGGTAAAATATAAATTAATAGAAATGGGTTAAGATAAAAGAGCTAGCTAGCAAGAATTCTTAGTCATAGGCCATACAGTTTGTAATTAATATTAAGCCTCTGAGTGATTATTTTATAAGCAGCTGCAGGACTGCACATAAGAGAGATTTGTCTGGACCACAGGCTGGATGAGACACAGGAAATCTTTCAACTACAAGGAAAGAAGGCAGGGATGAAGGAAGGAAGAAAGAAAGGGAGAAAGGGAGGAAGAGAGAGAGAAGATGCTAAGGCAGAAAACAGGGAGAAACATTTTTAATGGAGTTTACTTGCTCTCAGTAATGGTCATATATTCCCCTGACATAAACGTTCCTTTTGATCCCAGAAGGTCTTACATTTCAAGAGTTTTTCCCCATGGAACATTTCTCTTTTTCTATTTAGTCAGATTTCAAAGTGTATGGTAGCAGAGTAGGTCTCACGCATATCACCTTCAATTTCTCACCTTAAATATCAAAGTCAACAATTATTGAAGAATTGGAGGAAATCTCTTTAACTGTCAAGTGTTGCATGAATCTTAGAGAGTCTTATTAATAAAATCAAACCCGGGGCCAGTTGTTGGAGTGAAATTCTGGATGGTCAGAGAGACAGAACAAGCCACAGCTATCTCACCTTGCCAATTCCTCAGCTGGTCCTGTATCCTCAGACTGGAAGCCTCTGAGTCCTCATCCAGAATGAATCTCACCTGAACTGTGTTGCTCCAACTGTAGTTGGCCTGAATTCTTAACCAGGCCAAATGCTTAACCAGCCAAATGCTTCTAGTTTCTGGTCCTCACACCTTATAAACCTTTCTGCTTTCTACCACCACTCCCTGGGATTAAAGGCTCGCTTTCTGGGATTAAAGGTGTGTGTCACCATGCCTGGCCTTTCCAATGTGGCATTGAACTCACAGAGATCCAGAAGGATTTCTGTCTCTGGAATGCTAGGATTAAAGTTGTGAGAGCCACCATTTTCTAGCCTTTGTATCTAGTGGCTGTCTGTTCTCTGACCCCAGATAAGTTTATTAAGGTACACAATATTTTGGGGAACACAATACCACCACAGTCAAGGATTTGTAATTAAGCAATAATGGCTCCACAGTTAGTCACTCTATTTCATGCTTCCCATTCTGAAAACAAATCATAAAGTTTGCTGCACACTGCAGTGAAGAATGGAGGCTAGAATTAGCTTCTTGGGTCACAGTGAGTTATGATACCAGTATTTTATGTCTCCTGCTGTCTTTACCTATGATATGTGTTGAGATTGTTACTACCCATTCTGTATTGCTCTGGTGTGTTCTTGGTTGGGGAACTGATGGGAAAGTGACTATCTGATTTTTATTCTGGACTAAACTCATTTTCTTGAGCCTAGATTTCGATCTTTAGCTTTAGTCACTCCCCAAAAGAAATACTGTCTGGAATAGGGACATTGCCAGAACTCTAGCCACTAAGAAGACAGTGAACATGAGGGGATGTAAGACCAAGTAACACAGAGCCTAGGGTTAGGTTGTAGGAGTTACTTTATTCTGTAGTTATCAGTGTTTAAATACTTAATTCCTATTAATTCATAAATTCCAGGATTACTAACTAACGTTTGTTATAAAAGTAACTAATGTAGGGGTGTTGTCTGCTTTTAAATAATACAAAATGAAAGCAAACATTTGAGTTGTTTCAGTACTCAAACTATTGAGCAATTAGATAATTAAATATGTTCTAGACACAAAACTGATGATTCTCCTAGGAACAGCCAGCCTGGTAGACAAGATATAACTTCTCTAAAGCCCATTTCCCTATGAAAGCAACTGTCTTTTCCTTGCTACAAATGCTGTATTGAGCACTCCAGATGAATCAGCATATACGTGTGTGTGTGTGTGTGTGTGTGTGTGTGTGTGTGTGTGTGTGTGTGTGTATCGTGTGGAACTGGATTTAGGATAAGTATCCGTGACATATTCATGTGAATGGCAATGCTGTGTTTGAAGGGACCTCATTTTTCATGGATACCACACACAATCTTCCTCCTGAAAACTGAGCAACATTATAAGAAAGAAACTTTATTGAATTTGCTGTCTCAGTTTTCCTCTAGGGATAGGTCTTATAGATACTAATAAAAGCATTATTTCAATAAAATTAGAATGAGAGAGGTAATGGGAAGAGCCAAGGGACTCTACAGGAAAACATAAATGTTTAAATAATTGAAATACTCTGAATAAATAAAGATAAAATTGACAAAGTTGAAACAGGGTAATAAATAAGAGAGTAATTGTACTCATCTAATCCAGATGAAAGTTTTTAGATGATTATTATCAAATTTCGTGAATTAAATAGAGATTGATAGATAATGTCATGATTACTTCTTAAAAGCTGGAAAAGAGTATTTTAAGTGTTTCATCATAAAGAAATAGTGATGAATGCAGTAACAGGTGTGCTTATCTTGATTTATAGAACCTAAAATAAATTTTAACATGTCAAGTTTTATAAACAGATACTGGTGCAACAAAAATAAATGAGCACTGTCAAAGGTTTAGTGGGCAAAGGAGCCTCCTCCATTACCCAACTGAAATGTCCCAGTAGAATTGCTTTTGCTTTGTGTTTCCAAGTTTTGGGAATTTGGGAGACCATAGTTATGAATTTAAATAATAATAGCATTAAGGTGAAGTTTTGAAGGACCAGTTATGTAGGGATAGTGTTTGAGACTCTTTCATCTGATTCTGATACAGAGATAAGTATTGCATCTAACTGGGATATTTATCACATATTTAATATTGTAAAAAAAAACACACATATAAAATTTCCTTCAGGCAGTGTTAGATGGAATCCAGTTGTATTTTCTGAATCATAATCACATAGAGTAGAAGTCAAAGAGCTGGTATAGGTACGTTGTCTATACGGTGTTCCTATATAAGGCAAGGACAGGCATTTATGACAAATCACTGTGGAAGCCTCCTCACCCATGAATTCTAAGACTTTTTATTAAAAGATTTACTTCTGAAAGGAAATAACTAATATTGTTGTAGATTTATTGAAAGTGGTTATGACTGAAGGACAGAATTATCAAAAACATAAAATGCTCATGATATTTTAACAGATTGTGGATCCTAGGGAAGGCAATGCCTGGAGGAGTTCTATTGTAACATGAAAAAATGGTTTCTATAGGAGTATGTTTTCAGAAGAGTGTACAAATATCACTGTATCTATGAACAACAAGCTTCTTTTCCCTTAAGACTGATTTCAGTTTGGAGTGCTTCCAGAACCTGTTTTCTCTTCCACAGTAGACTGGGAACCATTTACAATTGGCCAATAAGTTCCTGTTTGGTTGATCCAAGCAAGTAGGAAAACAGTAAAAAGACAGTGTCTTGTATGTTAAGCTGTTACATTGAGACTAGAGTATGGAAAGACTTCCTCTTATTGAGGAAGACAAGAATGCTGTGGGATGTTCTGTATATCACATGTGTTGCTGATTAGTCAATAAATAAAACACTGATTGGCCATTGGCTAGGCAGGAAGTGTAGGCAGGACAAGGAGGAGAATAAAGCTGGGAAGTGAAAGGCTGAGTCAGAGAGACACTGCCAGCCGCCACGATGATGAACAGCTTTTAAAGATGCCGGTAAGCCATGAGCCATGTGGCAAGGTATAGATTAATGGAAATGGATTAATTTAAGCTGTAAGAACAGTTAGCAAGAAGCCTGCCATGGCCAGACAGTTTGTAACCAATATGTCTCTGTGTTTACTTGGTCGGGTCTGAGGCTGTGGGACTGGCAGGTGATAGAGATTTGTCCTGACTGTGGGCCAGGCAGGAAAACTCTAGCTACACAAGAATAAATTTAATCAATGAAATTCTAACCTGGACCATCAGTGACAAGGTTCTAAGAGGGGTGACTAAGAGATAAAAAGACAAAGAAATGGGAAATCTGGTGTCAAGATGACTTGCACAAAATAGACCTTATGCCTAGCAAGTTTATTCAGAAGTATAGCATCCTAAATGCTATATGCAGGGGTAGAGGTGGGACAGAATCAGCAGAAAGCTATCATACAATGAAACAAAATCATCAGGAAGCTAGTCAAGCAATGTTGCACAAAGGGAACATGGGATATCTGAAGAGCATCACAGATCAAGCACACTGTGGCCTTGAGACTGATATCAATAGACCCTTATGGTGGGAAGAGTTGGATTCTCAGGATCTGAAGCAGCAGCTCTCCCAAAGCCCTGGCCCCAGACCATTCCTGGCTTTCCAAGCATATTACTTGTTTTAGAGAAGGAATTATGTTTCTTCTGCATATATCAGGGCCTCAGAGAAAGCCTCAGTCTGATCTAGCACTCAGACAAATACATTTCATGTTTTTCTAACAATGATGGACAAACTAAAAATGTTAATAAGAAACCTCCTATATTTGAGAAGATGGAATAGAGTGCTCAGACATTGAAGATATGATAGAAGTAGATATATCAATCAAAAAAATTAAATTCCTGACACAAAACATCCAGGAAATCTAAGACATTATGAAAAACCAAAGACAAAGATGAAAAAGAAGGAGGAGGAGGAGGAGGAGGAGGAGGGTGAGGAGGAGAAGGAGAAAGAAGAAGAAGAAGAAGAAGAAGAAGAAGAAGAAGAAGAAGAAGAAGAAGAAGAAGAAAAAGAAAAAGAAAAAGAAAAAGAAAAAGAAGAATCATCTCACCTCAAAGGCCCAGAGAATATTTTCAACAAAATCGTACAAGAAAATTTTCCTAACCTAAAGAAGGAGATGTCTATAAAGATACAAGAAGCATACAGAACACCAAATAGTTTGGACCAGAGAAGAAGATACCCTTGCCATGTAATAGTCAAAACATTAAACGTACAGAACAAAGAATATTAAAAGCTTCAAGGGAAAAAGATCAAGTGACATATAAAGGTGACCTATTAGAATTATCTCCAGCTTCTCAACGGAGACTCTAAAAGCCAGAAGGGCCTGAACAGATGTCCTGCAGACTGTCAGAGAGCACATACGCCATACCTGACTATTATACCAAGCAAAACTTTCAATCACTATAAATAGATAAAACAAGAATTCCATGACAAAGTCCAATCTCAACAATATATATATATATCTACAAATCCAGCTCTACAGGTGATACTAGAAAAAAACTCCAATCCAGTAGGTTATCTATACCCATGAAAACACAGGAAATAATCTCACACCAGCAAAACTAAAAGAAGGGAAACGCACATACCACCACCAACAACAAGAACAACAAAATAACAGGAATTAGCACTCATTGTTAATTGATATCTATCAATATCAATGGACTCATTCACCAATAAAAAAACACAAACTAAAATAATAGATTTGAAAACAGCATCCATACTTCTGCTGTATATAAGAAACACACCTCAACATCAAAGTTAGACATTACCTCAGAGTAAAGGGTTGGAAAAAGATATTCCAAACAAATGGACCTAAGAAGCAAGCTGGTGTAGCCATTCTAACATCTAAAACAAAATAGACTTCAAACCAAAATTAATCAAAAGAGATGGAGAAGGATACTTCATACTCATCAAAAGAAAAATCAACCAAGATGACATTGCAGTTCTTAACATGTGACTGTTAGTGCCCTGAATGCAAGTGCATCCATGTTCGTAAAAGAAATACTACTACAGTTTAAACCACACATTGACCCTCACACATTGATAGTGGGAGATTTTAATACCTCACTCTCAGCAATGGACAAGTCATCCAGACAAAGACTACACAGAGGAATACTGGAGTTCGGAGATATTATAAACCAGATATACAGCTTCTTCTCGGTACCTCATGGAACTTTCTCCAAAGCTGATCACATACTCAGTCACAAAACAAGTCCCAACAGGTATAAGAAAACTGAAATAACCCCTTCATCCTATCAAACCATGATGGATTAAAGCTGGGTTTCAACAACAGAAATGGCAAAAAACCTACAAACTCATGGAAACTGAAAAACTCTCTACTTCTCTTAGTTAGGGTTTCTATTGCTGTGAAGAGAAACTATAACAATAATAACTCTTATAAAGGTAAAACATTTAGTTGAGGTGGATTACATTTTCAGAAGTTAGTCCATTATTATCATGGTGTGATATGGTGGCATGGAGGCAGACATTGTGCTGAAGAAGAAGCTGAGAATCCTACCACTTGACCCACAGGCAACAGAAAATGGTCTGTCTCACTGGGTATAGCTTGAGCATAGGAGACCTCAAAGCCCACCCCCTCAGTGACACACCTCCTCCTATAAGGCCACACCTATACCAACAAGGACACACCTCCTAATAGTGCCCCTCCCTTTGGGGGCCATTTTCTTTCAAACTGCCACATTCCACTCCCTGGTCCCCAAAGGCTTGTATCCATATTATAATGCAAAGATGCATTCAGTCTAACTTCAAAAGTCTCCATAATCTATAGCAGCCTCAAACTTATTTTTAAGTCTAAAGTTCCAAGTCTCTTCTGAGATTCATGCAATCTCTTAACTGTATCCCATGTAAAATCAAAATAGAAAAGCAAACCACATACTTTCAACATATAATGGCACAGGATATTCATTACCACTCTAAAACATAGAGAATGGAGCATAGTGAAGAAATACTGGACCAAAGCAAGACTGAAAACCAGCTGGACAAACTCAACTCTGCATATCTATGTCTGATGTCAAAATACTCTTGAGATCTCCAACTTTTTTCAGCTTTGTTGTCTGTAACACACATCTCTCCCTTGGGCTGGTTTCACTTCCTAGTCTCAGTTCTCTGGCAGGTATTCCACAGCTCTGGCATTCCCAACATCTTGGTATCTCCAAGACAATCCAGGTTTCACTTTTACAGCTTCACACAATGGCCTCTGTAGGCCTCCATTCAGAGACACCTCTGACATATGCCTGGCATCAGTGGTTTCCTTAGTCACTCCTTGACTTGAAAGTCAGATCCATATGGCCAAAGCTGCCAAGTTCTCCTGCTTGTTAGGGCTGGAACATAACCTCCTTGTTCAATTACATCTTCACTAAAATTCTGATTTCAATGGTTTCATGTACTGCCTATGCCTAGTTGTTCTGGAACTTGCTTTGTAGACCAAGCTGGCCTCAAACTCAGAGATCCACCAGCCTCTGCCTCCTGAGTGTTGGGAATAAAGGCATGCACCACCATATCTGTCTCTAAGCTTTTCTTTAATTCCTTTTTATAAGTTGGAAACTTAGCTGGGTGAGGTTTTTGCCCTGAGGTCACCACATCCTTTATTCTATTTCTTGACCTGTCTATCTCCTTGGACACAAGAATTAGTTCTATTCCACTTCCTTGTGCTCATTTTCTCCTCAAATTGTACATTTTATATTTTTTCTTTGTCATCTTGCTCCTTTTCATTATAAATCTTCATTATAGTTGACACTAATAACCTCATGACAGAGTTGTTTTGAGATTTTCTCTGTCAATGGAATTAATCCAAATCTCTTCACTTTAGCCTCAGGTAGACTCTTTAGACAACAACAAAAAGCAGCCACATTCTTCACCAAAATATCATAAGAAAGATCTCTAAACAACATACTAAAATTCTTCTCCTTTGAAACCTCTTGATTCAGGCCCCCACGGTTCAAATCTTCCATGGTCCTACCAGTGTGGCCCAAACAAACAAAAATCATGGTCAGGCTTATCACA
This sequence comes from Peromyscus eremicus, assembly GCF_949786415.1. Classification (NCBI taxonomy): domain Eukaryota; kingdom Metazoa; phylum Chordata; class Mammalia; order Rodentia; family Cricetidae; genus Peromyscus; species Peromyscus eremicus. Next base: position 256,317 of record NC_081432.1, on the reverse strand, counting down.
ACAATACCTGAGTCCCTGGTACCAATTTCAATCTTAGTTAGGGTTTCTATTCCTGTGACAAGACACCATAACCACAGAAACTTTTTATAAAGGAAAAACATTTAATTGAATTGAAGTGCTTTACATTTTCAGAGGTTTAGTTCATTATCATCATAGTGCGACATGGTGGTGTACAGGCTGAGATGGCACTGGAGAAGGAACTGAGAATCCCACATCTTGACCTGTGGGCAAGAGGAAATGGTATGTCTCATTGGGTGGAGTTTGAGTATAGGTACCTCAAATCCCACCCCAACAGTGGTACATATACATCAACAAAACTACATCTCCTAATAGTGTCACTCCCTTTGGGGGCCATTTTCTTTTTTTTTTCCTTTTGCAATACAATTCAGTTCTACATATCAGCCACAGATTCCCTTATTCTCCCCCCTCCCGCCCCCCTCACCTTCCCCCCAGCCCATTCCCCCATTCCCATCTCCTCCAGGGCAAAGCCTTCCCCGTGGACTGAGATCAACCTGGTAGACTCAGTCCAGGTAGGTCCAGTCCCCTCCTCCCAGGCCGAGCCAAGCGATCCTGCATAGGCCCCAGGTTTCAAACAGCCGACTCATGCAATGAGCACAGGACCCGGTCCCACTGCCTGGATGCCTCCCAAACAGATCAAGCCAATCAACTGTCTCACCCATTCAGAGGGCCTGATCCAGTTGGTGACCCCTCAGCCATTGGTTCATAGTTCATGTGTTTCCATTCGTTTGGCTATTTGTCCCTGTGCTTTATCCAACCTTGGTCTCAACAATTCTCGCTTATATAAACCCTCCTCATTCTCGCTAATTGGACTCCCAGAGCTCCACCCAGGGCCTAGCCATGGATCTCTGCATCCAGATCCCTCAGTTTTTGGATGAGGTTTCTAGCACGACAATTAGGGTGTTTGGCCATCCCATCACCAGAGTAGGTCAGTTCGAGCTGTATCTCGACCATTGCCAGCAGTCTGTCATGGGGGTATCTTTGTGGATTTCTGTGGGCCTCTCTAGCACTTTGCTTCTTCCTATTATCATGTGGTCTTCATTTACCATGGTCTCCTATTCCTTGTTCTCCCTCTCTGTTGTTGATCCAGCTGGGATCTCCTGCTCCCCCAAGCTCTCTTTCCCTCGACCCTCACCCTTCACTACCCCCACTCATGTCCAGGCTGTTCATGTAGATCTCATTCCATATCTCTGTCATTGGGCGATCCCCTTGTCTTTCTTGGGGTCCTGTTTTCCAGGTAGCCTCCCTGGTGATGTGAGTAGCAGTGCAGTCATCCTTGTACATCTAGTATCCTGCTATGAGTGAGTACATACCATGTTTGTCTTTCTGAGTCTGGGTTACCTCACTCAGGATGATTTTTTCTATATCCATCCATTTGTCTGCAAACCTCATGATGTCATTGTTTTTCTTTGCTGAGTAGTATTCCATTGTGTATATGTACCACATTTTGTTTATCCATTCTTCAGTTGAAGGGCATCTAGGTTGTTTCCATGTTCTGGCTATTACAAACAATACTGATATGAACATAGCTATACATGAACATTGATGCAAAAATACTCAATAAAATACTGGCAAACAGACTCCAAGAACACATCAAAACAATTATCCACCATGATCAAGTAGGCTTCACTCCAGGGATGCAAGGGTGGTTCAACATATGAAAGTCCATCAATGTAATACACCATATAAACAAACTCAAAGAAAAAAACCACATGATCATCTCACTAGACACAAAAAAGGCATCTGACAAAATCCAACACCTCTTCATGATAAAGGTCTTGGAGCGATCAGGAATACAGGGAACATACCTAAACATAATAAAGGCAATTTACAGCAAGCCAACAGCCAACATCAAATTAAATGGAGAGAAATTCAAAGCAATTCCACTAAAATCAGGAACAAGGCAAGGCTGTCCACTCTTCCCATACTTATTCAATATAGTACTTGAAGTTCTAGCCATTTTCTTTCAAACCACCACACTACTAAGTAAAATGGTCAAGATAGAAATAAATAAATTAATTAAAGACTTCCTAGAATTCAATGAAAATGAATGCACAATATATCCAAAATTGTGTGACACAGTGAAAGCAAAATGGTGCTAACAGAAAAGTTCATAGCATTAAGTGACTACATAAAAATATGAGAATTCTAATACTAGCAACTTAACAGCACACCTGAAAGCTCTAGAACAAAAAGAATAAAGAATACCTAAGATGGCAAGAAATAATCAAATCAGAGGACTAAAATCAATAAAATAAAAAACAAAACAATACAAAGAATCAATGGAACAAAGAGTTGGTTCTTTGAGAAAATCAACAAGATAGACAAGCCCTTATCCAAAATAAGAAAAAGACACAGAGAGAATATCTAAATCAACAAAATCATAAATGAAAAAGGGGACATAACAGACACCAAAGAAATTCAGAAAATCATAAGAACATACTTTCAAGAACTGAACTTCACTAAATGGGAAAATCTAAAAGAAATCAATAATTTTCTCAATAGGTGCTATTGGCCAAAGTTAAGTGAAGATCAGATAAACAAATTAAATAGACCTATAACCCATAGTAAAATAGAAGCAGTAATTAAAATTTCCCCATCAAAAAAACCTAAGGGTCAGATGATTTTAGCACAGAATTCTACCAGACATTCAAAGAAGAGCCAAAACCAATACTCCTCAAATTATTCCACAAAATAGAAACAGAAGGAACATTGCCAAATCTATTTTATGAGATCACAGTCACCCTGATACCCAAACCACACAAAGATTCCACCAAAAGAATTACAGACCTATTTCCTTTATGAACATAGATGCAAAAACAGTCAACAAAATACTCACAATCCAAATAAAAGAACCACATCAAAAAGATCATCCACCACAATCAACTAGGCTTCCTCCCAGAGATGCAAGGGTGGTTCAACATATGAAAACTCAGTCAATGTTATCCATCATATAAACAAACTGAAAAAGTCCATATGTTCATCTCATTACATGCTGAAAACCCTTTGACAAAATCCAGCATCCCTTTGTGATAAAAGTCTTGGAGAGATTAAGGATACAAGGGACATACCAAAACATAATAAAAGCAATGTACACCAAACCAATAGCCAGCATCAAGTTAAATGGAGAAAAACTTTAAGCAATTCCACTAAAATCAGGTACTAGACAAGGCTGTTCACTCTCTCCATATCTGTTCAATATAGTACTTTAAGTTCTAGCTAGAGCAAAAAGAGAACTGAAGGAGATCAAGGAGAAACAAATTGGAAAGGAAGTCAAAGTATCATTAGCTGCAGATGATATGATAGTATATGTAAGTGACCCCAAAAATTCTAACAGGGAACTCCTACAGTTGATAAACACCTACAGCAATGTGGCTGGTTAGAAGATTAGCTCAAAAAAATCAGTATCTTTTCTATACACAAATGACAAAAGAACTGAGAAATAAATCAGGGAGACAACATTCTTCATAAAGGCCACAAGCAATATAGCATATCTTGGATGAACCCTCTCCAAGCAAGTAAAAGACTTGTACAACAAGAACTTCAAGTCTGTGAAATAATTGAAGAAGATGTCAAGAGAGGGAAAGATCTCCCATACTCATGATTGGCAGGAGTAAAATATTAAAAGTGGCCATCTTACCAGAAACAATCTGCAGATTTAATTTGATCCCAATCAAAATTCTAACACAATTCTTTACAGATCTTGAAATGACAATACTCAATTTTATATGGAAAAAAAACTCAAGATAACTAAAACAATCCTCAACAATAAAAGAACTTCCAAAGATATTAGCATCTCTGATTTCAAGCTGTACTATAGAGCTATAGTAATAAAAACTTCATGTTACTAGCATAAAAACAGAAATGTTTGTCAATGTATTGTAGAAGTAACCATCTTATTCAATAAGAAACACAGAACCAGTGCAAAGAAGAAAGCCAAGAGGTCAGAGCTATTAGCAAGCCATAGTGACAGCCAGGTGATGGTGGTGCACGCCTTTAATCCCAGCACTTGGTAGGCAGAGCTAGGTAGATCTCTGTGTGTTCAAGGATACAGCCAGCATTGGAGACACACGCCTTTAATCTCAATACCAACCATAGAAGACCTGGAGGTCTGTACAAACAGGCAGTGACGAGGTGGTCATGTGGTTGGGTTTACAACCAATAAGAAGGCAGAACAGAAAGTCTTTATAAAGACAGACACACAGGAAATAGGTCTCTTTCAGAGAGGTAGGACCACTGCAAGAGGAAGGGTAAGGTTTTTAGCTCTTAGCTCTGACCTCTTGGCTTTCTTCTTGGTTACTTCTACAAATGATGCCCAACATGTTGGCAAGAGTTTCCACCTAAAACCCGAGAAAAAAGATTCTAAAATGGAGCTAAAAACAGTTCCTAGTTGTTTCTCTCAAGTTAGTGGCAGCCTGCGTGTTTGAGCTACTATGGCAGGTTCCTGGTGTGCGCGCTCCACCTGCAGTATGTCCGAAATGAGGCCTCTGCAAGTGGCACATTAAACTGTGTGGTGGATTTAGCTTTTGCTAGTACAAAACAAAAAGAGGTTTCTGGGCTACACGCTGCTTTGATAGAAGCATAGACCCACTCTTTCTGAGAGTTAATGGCTCCCAGAGCTGGCAGAAAATGTACCACCGCCATGTTGGGAAGCTGAAGTGGGCGGAGCCAGCAGCCACAGCACCGTTTCAGTCTTAGAATGATTCAGTTTAAAGCAATAGGTTCAAGGTAATACAAAAAAATAAGCCACATAAAGATGGCTATCACACAAAGAACTGTATTATGTTCTCTTTGATATTTGTAACTGAAGAAAAACATTTGATTGCAAAAGCTGTTGAGTTATGCCAAAATGTATATTTTAAAGGTACCTTGACTTCAAAATTTGGATATAAAGATATGTTGCTTTGGAAAAGAGGCTCTGCTTTTGTTTCCACAGAAAGCCAGAGGCTATGGATTTGTTCCAGATTAAGATACATCAGGTTTGACCAGCCAAGACCACCTGAAAGGTCTCTGATGACACCATGGCCCAGATGATCCAACATCCAGAATGGTTTCAAGGCAACTGGCTCAGACGATACACCCTCACAGACTACTCCATGATTCTAAAATTTTCTTTGTGTCCCCATGAGATACAGAGCCCCCCTCCAACAAGAAGTAGTAAGAGAAGCTACACCCAAATTCCCAAATATACCAACCTGGCTTTGGAGATGTGTAAAAGTTAAAATCTTCCTTTAAAAAAAAAAAGGAAAGAAAGAAAGAAAAAAGAAAGAAAGAAAGAAAGAAAGAAAGAAAGAAAGAAAGAAAGAAAGAAAGAAAGAAAAGAAAGAAAGAAAGAAAGAAAGAAAGAAAGAAAGAAAGAAAGAAAGAAAGAAAAGGGGAAGTGCTGTGGGATGGTTTGTATGTCAAATCTGTTGCTCTGATTGGTCAATAAATAAAACACTGATTGGCCAGTGGCTAGGCAGGAAGTATAGGTGGGACTCACAGAGAGAATTGAGAGAACAAGAAGGTGGAGGGAGACACTGCCAGACACCGACATGACAAGCAGCATGTGAAGATGCCGGTAAGCCACGAGCTACGTGGCAAGGTATAGATTTATAGAAATGGATTAATTTAAGATGTAAGAACTAGATAGCTAGAAGCCTGAGCCATTAGGCCAAACAGTTTAAATAATATAAGCATCTGCATGTTTATTTTATAAGTGGGCTGTCAGACTGCTTGAACTTGGCAGGAGCTGGAGAGAAATTCTCCAGCCACAATATATCAAACTGAAGACCCAGACATAAATCCATCTACCTACAAGCACCTATTTTTTTTAATAAAGAAGCCAGAAATATACAATGGAAAAAAGAAAGCATCTTCAACAAATGGTGCTGGTCTAACTGGATTTTGGTATGTAGAAGAATGTAAATAGATCCATATTTATCACTCTGCCCAAAACTCAAATCCAAGTGGATCAAAGACCTCAACATAAACCAGACACACTGAACCTGACAGAAGAGAAAGTAAGGAATAATCTTGAATGCATCTGCACAGGAGACAACTTCCTAAAAAGAATACCCATAGTGCAGGCACTAAGATCTTCAATTAATAAATGGGACCTCATGAAATGGAAAAACTTCTGTAAGGCAAAGGACCCTGTCAATAGGACAAAATGACAGCCTACAGAGTGGGAAATTATTTTCACCACATCTAAATCTGATAGAGGACTAAATATCCAAAATAAGTAAAGAGCAAAAGAAACTAGAAATTAACAAACCAAACAATCCAATTTAAAAAGGGGGGTTCAGATTTGATCAGAGAATTCTCAATAGAAGAATCTCAAATGGCTGAGAAACACTTAAGGAAAGAAATGTTCAACATTCTTAGACATCAAGAAAAGGCAAATCAAAACTACTTTGAGACTCTGTCTTATACCTGTCAGAATGGCTAAGATCAATAACACAAGTTATAGCTCATCATGGCAATGATATGGAGTAAGGTGAACACTCCTTTATTGCTAGTGGGAGTGCAAACTTATATAACACTATGGAAATCAATATGGCAATTCCTCAGAAAATTGAGAATCAATCTACCTCAAGACCCAGTTATACAAACTCTTGGGCATATACCCACAAGATGTTCCATCCTATCACAAGGACACTTGCCCAACTCTGTTTATAGAGACTTTGTTCATCATAGTTAGAAACTAGATATAACCTAAATGTCTCAGCTGAAGAATGGATAAAGAAAATGTGGTATATTTAAACAATGGAATATTACTCAGCTTTTAGAAAAAAATAACATCATGAAATTTACAGACAAATAGATGGAATTAGAAAAAGAAAATCATCCTGAGCACAGCAACCTGGAAACAGAAAGACAAATATGGTATGTACTCACTTATATGTGGCTATTAGCTGTAAAGAAAAGAATAATAATGCTACAATTCACAGAGAGGCTAAGTATCAAGAAGGGCTCAAGAGAAACACATAGATCTCCCTGGAAAGGGGAAACAAAATAGATTTTGTGCATGGACTGGGGGCTAGTAGAGATGGGAACAGGAGGGATCTGGCAGGGGAGGGAGGAACAGAGGGAGAGAGTATGAGAAGAGACACTGGAATGGCAGGCATTTGGAAGGTGATATGGAAACCTAGTACAGTAGAAACTTTCTGAAACCCATAAAGGTGACCTAGCAAGAACTGATAATGGAGGATTAGGAGCCTGAACTGGCCATCTTCTGTAACCAGGCAAGGCTCCCAGTAGTGGGACTGGAACACCAACCCAGCTACCAAACCTTTGATCCACAAGCAATGGTGGCTCAGAACTTTTGGGAGTGGCCAACATATGATGGTCTAATTTGAATCCCAAGCCATAAAAGGGAGTCCATACCCAACACTATCTGTTTTGTCCAAGAATCAGAAACTGGATGGTTCAGGGACCTAGGGTAGAACCAAACATGAATGACAAAGAAATTTTTTAAAGGGGTCAATGAAATGATTCCTAATATTCTGCTACACTCATAAATTGGTGCCTAGATCAATTTGGAGAGGCTTCTTTCAGCATCTGATGGGAGCAGATACAGAGACCCACAGGCAAATATTAAGCAGAGCTTGGGAACCCCACAGAAGAGAGGCAGAAAAGATTGTAGGAAGCAGAGGAATTAAGGACACCATGACAACACAGCCCACAGAATGAACTAAGCAGGACTCATAAAGGCTCACAGAGAGTGAAGCGTCAATCATGCAGCCTGCATGGGTCTAAATTAGGTCTTCTATATACTCTATCTATATACTTTATGGATTCTTTATCTTGGGGTTTTTGTGAGATTCCTAAAGGTAGGAGAAGGGATATCTCTGACTCTTTTGCCTGTTCTTGGGACCCTTTTCCTTCTACTGGTTTGCCCTATCCAACTTTGATATAAGGGTTTGGGCCTAGACATAATGCATTTTGTTATATCCTGTTAAGTTGATATCACTGGGAGGCCTGCTCTTTTCTGAAGGGAAGCTTGGGAGCAGTGGATTTGGGAGAGAAGGAAGGTGGGGGAGGGAGAGTCTGGGAAAAGTGGAGGTTGTGGTCAGGATGTATTGTATGAGAGAAGAATGAATAAAAAGAAAAAAGAAAAAAAGTATATTTCTAATGGCCTATTTGTTCTTGCTATGCCCCTCATATTAGCCCATTTACCTATAAATTCATTGATGGATTAGTTAACTGATAAGACAAGTGCCCTTATAATCCAATTTCTTCTCAATGTTACCAGCTTGGAACCAACCTTTCAGCACAGGAGCCTTTGGGAACATTTTAAAAGAGAAACCATAATAGGAACAGGTAAACATGAAGGGCTAACTATATGCTATCACCAGCTCTCATAATGAAGGCTTAGGAAGGTATCCCCAACAGATAGATTCCTCTTTTTGAGGGGCTATAAAGAGAGCAAGAGGAGGAGGAGGATGCTCATATGGCTACAATTGTAATATTAAAGATGTGGAATATTAGCATAATGACTATACTTTATTCCCTGTCCTTTTAAAATTTTATATTTCAGATTACAATATAATTACAAAAATTTTCCCTCCTTTTCCCTCCTTCCAAGCCCTCCCATATACCCATCCTTGCTCTCCTTCAAATTCATGGCCTCTTCTTTCATTAATTGTTATTGAATGTACATATGCATATACATATAAAGCTCTAAAGAGCCTTCTAGCACTGTTACTGAGCAGTTACTTCCTGTCTAGATGGAGTGGACTCAGAAAGCAATTATGGGAATACAGCTGCTATCCTCAATCTGGACTGTGGTGATATTTTATATGTGTCCCCCAATAAAGTTTATCTGAGGATCAGAGGAAAAAGCCAGCCACTATAGTAAACATAGAAGTCAGGTAGTGGTAGCATATGCCTTTAATCCTATCACTTGGGAGGCAGGGATCTGTCTCGATCTCTGTGAGTTCAAGGCCACACTGGGAACAGAGCCAGGCATGGTAGCATACACTTTAAATCACAGCACTAACCACAAAGGTCTGGAGGTCTGTACAGACAGACAGGAAGTGACAAAGCTGGGTTGGAAGAGGAAGTGATGTAGCTGGGCAGAGAGGAAATGAATTGGCAGAACAGAAATACATATAGGCATGGGTATACAGGAAGTAGCTCTCTTTGGAAGCTGTGGAGTTGGTGAGGTGAGGTTAGCTGTGGCTTTTCCTATTCCTCTGATCTCTCGGCTTTAACCCTAAATTCTGGCTCCATGTTTCTTATTTTACAAGACCTTTTAAGATTTGTGTTATACTGGACCAGCCTTTCTGAGCCTGACATTTCTTCTTAAGATGGGAAAGCTTGGTTATGAATAATAAAAAAGGAATGAGAGTAGAGGAATGAGCAAAGGGGTTATGTAACAAGAGATATCAAAACTATATCAATGTCTATGAACAGTGTTAAAAGAGCTGATATTGACTCAAGTTCACTGAGGCTGCTATTGCTTTGGTAAACCTGGTCAAATGGATGCCTGTCATTATAAACAGTCTCATCTTGGAAGATTACAACATACAGTTTGATGTAAGACTGGTTATGACACAATGGGACTCTTGTAAAGTACTACTGTCTTGTAACTGCTAGATACTTTCATTCTAAGTGATTTGTGGTCAAAGGCTAGATGATAACCTATGGCATAAGAAACATTTAATCTTTGCACCCAATTCTTGGCAGAGAGCTCATAAAACTTTAGGGATATCCCTAGTAATAGGAGTATTATCTTCTGTAATTAACAAGGCAATCCTTTTGCTCACATCTGGAATTATGGCAATGGGATGAGCTCAGGGGAGTTCCTCTACATAGCTTCAGTGTAAGAATATTCAGTAGAAACACATGATAAAATGTTTGGAATTTTCATTGGAATTGGAAAGTAGACTGAGTATGTTTGTCAAAATTCTAAACAATTAATTTCATTAATTTCTTGTTTTATATACATGTCAGAATTCTGGGAGAATGATGTGTCAGAGAGGCACAAAAATGCATACTACCCACTCTCTAAAGCCTGGCTTTATTTGTGTCTTTCATTTGGCTATTCCCAAGTGGCATCTTTGATAATAAACCAGTAAATACAAAAAAGTAATGATATACTTGGACTTTACTATAATTTAAAACTTTTCACCAAAACTCAACAAGAGACTTAAAAATGAAAGACACAAAATGGATAAAAAAAAAAATCTCTGTCTCTGCCCAAAGTATAACCAAATATGAAAATAACTTTGGCAGATTCCCTTGTTCCCTTTCCACCCTTTCACTCTTTCTCCCTTTATTTCGTATGTGCTCCACTACTCTCTCCCACTTCCTCAAAATCTTTTCTTTCCATGATTACTGTATACTTCAAAATTGAAAATGACTTGGTTGTGAGTTACTGTTGTGTGTTTCCTCCATCAGTTTAAATCTGAACTAATGGCATAGAATTACAAATTCAAAATGCACTGAACTGCAATGGATTTTAGGGAAGTCATAAAACTATTATTTTAGTAATTGATTAAATATTTGCCAAAGTAAAAAAATAATCAAAATATTTTCTCATAATGATTGCATTCCTCTTGTGGCCAGCTTAGTTTTAGCTTCAAATAATAATCCAAGCTCCAGATATTTAATATAAAATATTTACATCTGAAATTGGTGCAGATCATTTGGAAAATCATGGGGTCAGTGGCTACTTTAGCTCCATCTGCACATACCTCATAACCAGTGCATTTGAGGGCAGAACAAGTGGTAAAAACCCTGGACACTAGTGGTAAAAATCCTGGACATGTGAGTATTCAATTTAGTCATGAGTTTAGTTAAACTGAACTAGCAGATATGAACAGTAACAAAAGAGCAGCATATAGATCTTTGTTGGAGGATGACAAATAAAAGTCAAGATTCATGTAGTATTAGTAAACACCAAAAAAGCTTACCACCAAAAAAGGATATTAAATAAAATGGTTATTTGTTTAATGTCTTTCATTGCCTTTTGAAGATGACAAGCTCTGTAACATTGATGGTTTTGTATTTTATCTGTCATTGTCACTAAGTATGCAGCTCATAAATATCTGTAACATGGAAAATAAGAATTGGATAATACACCCATTTCATTAAAATATGGACTTTACAAAGGAGGAAAAATATAACTCTAGTTCCATAACTAGCGTCACAAAATATCAAAAGCTCCTCAGATGTCTGCCCTAGGGAACTTTCTCCCAGAGTCTGGGGAAGGTGCTTACAAGTAGCGGGAATTCTAATCTTAAGGAAATGAACTCCACACACTGTGCTCTTTCAGTCCATCACTTTATTGTTCTAAGCAAGCTTCAACTCTGCCTCTGATCTCCCTGCTGTTCTTTCTTTTTTCTACTGCTTCTCTAAATCTACAGCTTGTTTAGCTCTCATTCTTGGCTCCTCTCTTACCTGACTCCTTATATTTCTAACCAAAGACTCCATGCAATCCTGAGAAAAGTTTCAAAGCCCTCAAGGCCATAGCATATTCCTAGAATAGATGATAAGGAGCAGAGCCATTGTCTAGCAATGAAAAGTTCCAAGGTCTCAGGACCAGAGGGAGGGGGCACAGTGCCCAGTGCAACAAACTCTGAGACATAGCTTTTTATCAGAAGACTTGGCAAGTGAAGAATTGGCAGGCTTTTCTTGGGGTGTTTTGTGTTAGTAGTCTTGGTGAGACACCTGCAACTCTGACCTTGTGCATAACTGTAAACTTTAAACTTATGATCTATATACAAAGGCCTTTAGTCTAGTTTGAACTTGCTCAGAGGTATAAATGAGCTTATGTGTGCAGTTTGTGTTAGATTGAGGAGAGATTAATATTTTCTGTGTTAGTCTGAGCAAAATAAACAAAGCAGGCTTTAAGTGTCTACAATCTCATGAGACAATGAATCTGGCTTTGAAGCATATCCTAGTATATTTTCTATATATCAAAATTATACAGCTAAATGAAAAGCCATCTTCCTGACCACCCATGGATATATGTGCCCATAAGATTGAGATGTATTCATGAGATTACATATATACATTTTATGAAAATGTGTGGTAATAGGGATATATCAAAACTATTATTGTACAAAAAGTTTACAAAAGGAAACAACCAATTAATTCCAAAGGCAGTAATTCCAAAACACCTTGCATGATGGTTTCCTCCACCAGAATCCTTGGTTCTGATAGGTTGACCTTTTGAACACTTATTGTCACCTACTGTATACTTCCATGGCCTTTTCCAGCAGCTCTCAAAACAAATGACCAAAACTCAAACTGAGAAATGTGGACATAGTGTCTTAGAGTAACATCACAAGAAATTCATGTTGAGCATGGTTAGCCTTGGCCAACACTTCTGGGCTGGGTAGTGACAGGTGCACAATATGTCAACAGTGGTAATGAGGCAGAGGTAACTCAGAATGTAGACCATTAATTCAAAGGACAGAAGTACATACACATATCTTTTAAAGTCTTTATCAAAAACATAGAAACCTGTAGGGATTGGAGTGGTTGAAAAGATTAGTTTAATGTAAGAAAATTAGAATAAAAAAGTTGATTGTCCAAATAACACAGACATTTGACCTCTATCTGCTTGGGAGGCTGGTGTAGGACAGCAAATTTAAGGCCTGTCTGGGCAATTTAATGAGATATCTTAAAATAAAAAGAAGGAGCTAAAGAGATGGCCCAGTGGTTAAGAGTGCTTACTGTTCTTCCAAGGACCTGAGTTCAGTTTCTAGTAACCATGGAATCCTGTAATTCCAGCCTCAGACAATCCAACATTCTCTTCCGGTGTCTGTAGACACCTATGCACACATGACATACACTCACAGAGATTCATTAACACAAATAAAAATAAATATTTAATGTTTTTAAAGTAAATAAAAAGAGGCCTGTGATGTAGTTCAAAGAAAGTGTTTGCTTAACTTGCAGAATGCGCTGGTTTCAACTCCAGGTACAATATAAAGTAAATAGGAAGGTTGGAAAGGTATGAACTATATTACTTGGTGTTTTATTTTGTAAGTATTGTGGTTCTTTCTCACAAATCAACTGTATTTATTTCTCAAGAAAATGACAGCCGGGCGGTGGTGGCGCACGCCTTTAATCCCAGCACTCGGGAGGCAGAGGCAGGCGGAGCTCTGTGAGTTCGAGGCCAGCCTGGTCTCCAAAGCGAGTTCCAGGAAAGGCGCAAAGCTACACAGAGAAACCCTGTCTCAAAAAAAAAACCAAAAAAAAAAAAAGAAAGAAAAGAAAATGACTATTAAAATATTTTATCTGTCATATTGTACCTGAATCAGAACCTTGAAGAAATTGAGGGTCTAATCAATAATGGATAACCCTAACACCACACTCCAAAAAAACTGAAGCTATTCTTGACTTGGTAGGGGAGATACCTCAATGATTTTAGCTACAATTGTTCTGTCTTTTCAAGTCAAGAAACAGAAAAGCATATGCTAGCTTCCTCAGTTATCTGTGGGAACTCCAAGTCCTCCACCCCAGTCTTATCACTGCTCCTTTTACCTCCTTGTTCCTCAGTGTGTAGATGAGGGGGTTAAGAGTTGGAGTTATTACAGTGTATAAAAGGGTGAGAAACTTGCCCTGTTCATGAGCATAGTGAGTCTTAGGTTGAAGATAAACACCTGTGACAGTACCATAGAAGAGGGAGACAACAAGAATGTGAGAAGTACAGGTGCCAAATGCTTTTTTCTGCCCTTCAGTTGACTTTATCTTCAGCACAGACTTTACAATAGCACCATAGGAGGAAAGTATGATGACCAAGGGTAACACTAGGAGAATAACACTGGCTATGGACATCTGGACTTCATTGTAGGTAGTATCTGCACTGGAGAGTTGAATCAGGGCTGGAACTTCACACACAATGTCGTCTACCTCCCGCTGGGAGCAAAAGGGCAATCTGAGAGTAGCAGAAGACTGGATCAGAGACTGAATCAGGCCAGCACCCCAAGCAAGGACAGCCAGTTGCAGACAGACTTTGGGATGCATGACAGTTGTGTATCTCAGAGGATGACACACTGCTACATAGCGGTCCACAGCCATGACAACAAGAAGAACACATTCGGTGGCGCCAAGCCACAGAAAGATGTAGAGCTGAGTGGCACAGCCGTGATAGGTGATGATCTTATTTGGACTTCCCAAATTAACCAACATCTGTGGAACACAGCTGCTGGTGAAACAAATATCTAATAAGGAAAGATTGCAAAGGAAGAAATACATAGGGACTTGGAGTTTGGGGTCCTTCAAGGATACAACAATTATGATTGTATTTCCAGCAAGAGTCAAACAGTAAAAGATAAAAATGACCCCAAAAAGTACCTTCTCTAAATGTGGCCTGTCAGAGAAGCCAAGGAGGATGAAATCACCATGGCTGTCATTGCAAACTGTGGTCATGTTTTTCTGGGACAATCGCCTCTTCAAGCTACGACACAAAAGTGGTTGCTCAAAAGTCTGTGAAGATCCTAGCAAGCAGGAAGCAGGTCAGTGTAAATTGCTTGCTTCCTTTTTACATAAGAATATGAAGTTAGCCTGTAATGCTTAGGGGAGAAATAGTAGATTGAGTGAGTAGTTTAATATTTAATATTTGCCATTCATTCTTTTTATCATTGATGCTTTATATCTATAGCTCTTCAAGGTAAACTGTGTAAAATATACTTACTTTCTAATAAAACCATTTTGCTAAATATTAAACATGCTGTGTTTTTGTTTTTGAAGACTCAGCATTTACTGAATAGACAGACTGTGCAATGTGTATTTTTTTTTTTTACTTCCTATTGGCTTTTTTAGGCATCTCAATTTATCTGACTATTTTCTCTTGGTTCCTATCTCTGTTCTGTATTTTTCATTTCCTTCTTATTGACTTCTTTCTTCACATCTCTTTTATCTTTTTCATTCCTCCTTTTCACTTTATCTTTTAATTTCTAAGCTTTAGTCATCACTTAGTCATTTTTAATGCTGTGTGATCTTGTGAGTGAATTTAAACTTCTGCTTCATATTTTCACTGTCTCCTTAGGGGGAAAAATCAAGACCTTTAAAATAAATGAACTCAACCCTCCAATAACTTCTGAGTGTTTGTAATATATTCAGACATATCTGTATTTAATGTCCTTTTCATCCAGTGAATGTTAGCACTAGTTCATTCATCTAGGTATTCCTCATTCTCCATTTGGAGGCAAATTTGACACTGGAATAGTAATTCCTAAATTTTATAGAGTAGGGCATTCATATATTTTAAGGGGTGATGATGAAGAATGATAATAGAAATGAATTGAATAAACCAAAAACTTGGAATTAGTATTAAAACATTTTAAATCAGTAAAAACTAAATCAGCACAAGTAATTTAATGACATATATGTAATTGGGCCTTGATTCTGGGAAAGACTGTTGTGTGGTTTAATATTTAAAGTATGTTACATTCATATTTTTAACTTTATTCACATACTAGAGTTAGATTCAGCCAAAGGTTTCACAGTCAGTATTTATCATAATTAAAAATATTAAAGTGCAGGCTGCCCCCAGGACAAGCTTTTTTCAGAGCACTTAGGTGCACAATTCAAACTTTACCATATTTTGTTTACTTTATGCATAGTTATTACTGTCCCGTGCATTCTAGAAAGTTTATATATGGCCTTTGTGACTGGCATCTTCTCAGTGTCATTTATCCTTTATATTACCTAGAATTTTTTAACTGTGGTGATGTATTAGCACCTTCCTTGTGAGTAAAACATAGTCACAGAAGGTTAATTGTTATTTTGAGGAATTTTGCTTCCTGTGTTCACATCTACAATCTCATCCTATTCTTTGAATTCTATCTTTTTTGTATAGTGACTGACTACTAGTCTCTGTTTATCCAAATTCTGTCTTTGTTTCCTCTGTTTATTAGCAGTGTCTCTATTTCTGCATTTCTTTGACTCTATATATCAGTTTATCTACCTTCTGTCTCCCATTTCCTAATTAATTATTAATCATTTCAGGAGATATATTTTTCCAAGTTCAACTGTTTATATATTGTTTTCATTAGGAGACAGTCTTAGCCTAACTGGCTTTCATTAAGCAAAATTCAAGAATTCTCTCTATCTGTTTCTGTTCAGATCGTCATTTTCCAGAAACTATCAATTATCTCTTGACTGTTTTTTCAACTCACCTTTTTTACTTTTCTGAGCACTATCCAGGGAGTTCATATAGACACATGGTGCCCCTCTGATCCTTATGGTCACAAATGTAAAAGATAGCATTGATACATTTCTTTTAAAGTTGATGTTTCTGGTTCAGATATAGCTCTTTGCTTGAGCCCTGGTTTTATTTCAGCAGAACTACTGAGTCCTCTGTGAACTCACATTCATTTCAGACAAACTGACATTGGTCTGCTTTAAGGACCCAGTATATACTCCTCTCTCTGTCTTGAGGTCTCAAACCATGAGAGACCATTTTGCATATGAACAAGAGTTTCCCAGAAGCACTGATACTTAATGACCCAAGGGAAATCCTCAACTGAAGATGGTAGCAAGTGGCTAAATGTTTTAGCCAGTCTTCCCTCAGGTACAAATGTCCTTTTTCTGGATAGCCCTGAGAAAATATACCCATTCCATAAAACCTGGCTATCAAAACTCTATATTGTGTTTCCTACTTACTTATATCATTCTCCTTTTCCCTTTTACACTTGACTTGGTATCACTGCTAAAGTTATTTAACTTTATCTACCTCTTTAGCTAAATTCCTGCTTTTAGAAGAACCTGAATAAAAAGTGATTGCTATAAACTGACTTATAAGTAAGTACCTTAGAAGAATATTTGGGAAATAAATTATGCATGGGTCAGATTATCAAGGATCCTGAACTACTGAATAATCATGGTAACTTCTGCCATGCATCAACATCATCATCACTCATTATCTGTCTTACTTATGACTTTAGATGAGGAAGTTGAAGGAGCCCTAACAGACCTGAGCATGGCAAATAGAGGCCCAAGCATGGCAAATATTGAAGACAGGTTTTGCCCTTTTACCCTTATTCTTCTCTTTGGCTAAAATCATTAAATTCCTAAAACTAGCCCCAAGCTCTATTTCCATATTTGGCCGCTGACTCATTACTCAGACAAACACCAAGGTCCAACAATCAAAATTCATTATTTGGCAAATATGTCTAATCAGGATTTATCAACCCACCCTAGCACATACTCCCTGATTTTTCTCCTTAAAAACTCAGTCCTGCAGAAACACTTTCTCTTGCTTCTCTTGCTTTTGAACTCTTGCTCTCTTGTTTTATTTATTTATTTATTTATTTATTTATTTATTTATTTATTTATTTATTTATTTATTGGATTGCTGCTGCTGCTGCTTTGCCCACCTCACCACCTCTGCCAGTACCTTTCCCCTCCACAGCAATAAATTTCCTTTGTGCTGAGAACTTGGTATCTGGGTATGTCTGTTACTGATTCCAGTGGACCAACCTCCCTTTAGTAGGATCATGATTTGGAGGGTGTACACAGGACCCCAAAACCAGGTCTTGCACTTTCTGGACAGCCAGTGCCCTTTCACTAAATCCAACAGTAGCCAATTGGTGTGTTTTCCCTTACTACCCATCCTGAATATTCTGTAATACATTGGGTGATGACTGATGAATCTCTGGCATCCCTGCTCTGTCTTGCAGCCTTCAGTAGTCAAGGTGGACACCCTTGGATGTCCATTAGACAGATTTTGTTCGGCTTGTCTTGGTTGGCAGTTTTCCTTTCATTTTTATTGACTGTTGTGCTAGAATCCGGTATCCATTCAAACATGCCAAAAATACTATTGGCAGGTCTCAGATTTCTCCTCTGATCCATTGTGTCCCCTCTTGGTGATGGAGTTTGGGTGATGACCCCTCCCTCACAGAGGTCTCTGTGATCCACTTGAAGCCAGGGAATGTTCTCAGCTCTCAACCGTGTCTCAAGGCCACCACTGGCAAAGTGAATCTGGTCTCTCATTACAACTGAAAACTGCAACACATACCCAAAATTATTGATGTATCCTAACACTCAAAAATAGTCCTTATACTCTTCACCCCCAAATGACAATCTTTACATTTTTTTAGGTGGGCATAGACTGAAGGAAGTATATATACCGCTCCACTCTCCAAGTCATTCCATATCTCCATCTGTCCCTGCCTTCCCTCTTTGAGACATCTTTTGCCTCTACCTGTCCTTGCCTGCTTCTCTCAGACCTGAGTTTTAAATTCAAAGGCTCACTGCTATGTATGACAACGAAAGACCTACCACCATTGCCTAGCCATCAAGACTACAAGAGCCTAGGACTACTGTCTAGGTAATGAAAAAGTCTCTGTCATTTTAATTAATGCATAGAGAGTTTAAGATAATACTTCCTACTATAATTTATCCTTCTCAGATCTCTGATGATATTGACTGAACATCCCAAACCCACCCCAAATACTCCCCAGGAGCCTAGGTTCTCACTACTTTTAATATCATATTGCCTCATCATGTTCCTCACTCACCCCACTTACCATTCTTCTTTACCCAGAGTCACCCATAGTCAGAGAATACAGCCAATCCTCCAACCCCTCCAAATTCTACCCTTAACTTGCTTCTTTCAAACTTTTTCCTTTTCCCACTCCTTTATCACTACCTCGTGTTCTATTCCCTTACTAGAAAAGGAAGTTCTCTTCAAAATTGGCAAAAAAGTTTGCCCTGTTCACTGACAACAGCCCCCAAAACACCTCTATGTCCTTTCTCTTTCTTTCCTCAGCCTCCATGTACACATTATCTCACTCTCCAAAATCCTCAAATCTCTCCTGCCCTCTGCCCATTTCTCTAGTCAACCCCATTGTACTCTATACCACTATCCTTCCTTTGCTGCTGCATACCATACTCAAAGATATTTCTGCCTACATCTCCCAACCAAATACCTCCTACCCTTAACCAGACTCTGCCTAGGCCTGAAACCCATTATTCCTATGCCCAACCTCCTCACCCTAGAATGCTCCCATATTAACAATAACAACAACAACAACCAACAAAACTTAACAAAACCTTCCTCCTGGTCCAGGACCTTTATTTCATAAACAATGCCATTATTTCTCTCCATCCTATGGTTCCCTTCCATATGATCCTGTTGTGGGATGTTCTGTATGGCAAATGTGTTGCTCTGATTGGTCAATAAATAAAACACTGATTGGCCAGTGGCTGGGCAGGAAGTATAGGCCGGACTAACAGAGGAGAAAAGAAAGAACAGGAAGGCAGAGAGAGACACTGCCAGCCGCCACGATGAGAAACAGCATGTGAAGATGCCGGTAAGCCACAAGCCACATGGCAAGGTATAGATTTATAGAAATGGATTAATTTAAGCTGTAAGAACAGTTAGCAAAAAGCATGCCACGGCCATACAGTTTGTAAGCAATATAAGTTTCTGTGTTTACTTGGTTGGGTCTGAGCAGCTGTGGGACTGGCAGGTGGGAGAGATTTGTCCTGACTGTGGGCCAGGCAGGAAAACTCTAGCTACATGATCCCCTTTCAGTCCCTACAGACCTGGCCTGCCCTTCCTTTTTTCCCTCCTGCCTCTTTCAGTATGTATACGACCTCCTCCTTCTCAGTCCTTCCCTCTCTGATAGCAAATCTGACACCACCTCACTCCTCAATTTCCGCAGCTTCAGAAGTTACCAGATCTCACATTCCAAAACTCAACTCTCCTCTCCCCAAGTCATCTATCTAGGATTCTCTTTCACCCCGACCCATAAACACCTCATTTTAGACCACCTTGCCCATCTCCAGTCTTTATCATTGCCCCCATGGCCAGTTTCCTTCACTCATGAATCTCTAAATACTCACTTTGCATACATTACATGTTCAAAGCCATTTCATGACCTCCTCATGACCACATTCCTTCTATCCATAAATAATTACTTAAATTTCAAACATTATTCTTTCTACCCCTGCCCTTTGTCTCCTAAATCTATACAAACCTTACCATATTTACATTTCTAAAATACATAAACACTTTCTAGGACTGACCTTTACCCCTGTCACCTACCTTTGCAAAACTCTAAAAAAAAAGCATCCTTGTCTACAAACTCTTGCTACAGTCTCTCTGCTCACCTCTAAACTAACAAATTAACTCTGGGATTCCCCCTCACAAGATCAATCTATTCCCACCATCTCCCTTAACTCCTAACTTAATTGGGACCCCAGTACCTTCCACTGTCTCAGTTTCTATCCCTCCGAACTTCTATCAAATACATATCACTTGTATTCCTTGCCTGTCTTCCCTTCAATCCATCCAAGATTATCCCTTTGCCTCCACAAATCCAGATCCTCTATCCTCCTGTCCAAAAACTCTCAAATACCTTCTCTTCATCCCTTTCACACACAAAAGCATCCTCTAGCTACTTCAGCCTATTCTTTTTATAGGGATGGCAGCTCCTTCCTGTCATAAGGCCACATCAGACTGATTGATCCCTCTATTATTAGTAAAGACAATAATTGTGCAAACATAACAGCCTGTCAAGCTGCCTTTCATTCCTTATGACTCACCTCACTTCCCTCCAGGCTACCCTACTACTTAGATACCAGATAACAACATACCTAACCCTCCTTCAACACAGGACATCATTTGCTACTTACATCAAAAATTTCACTCTAATACTAAATCCCTTCTATTCTTTCTCCAAATCTATCTGATTCTCACCCCAACAGATAAGACTTTTTTACAAAACCAAACCCAGACCTAAAATATATGTCAGCTAACTAACTCCTCTTCTATGATACAACCTGTTACCTTTCTCATTCTCTAAATTATATAGGTCTGAAGTTATGACAGTCTAAGAAAATGTTTTGTTTTGTTTTGTTTTGTTTTTCGAGACAGGGTCTCTCTGTGTAGCTTTGCGCCTTTTCTGGGACTCACTTGGTAGTCCAGGCTGGCCTTGAACTCACAGAGATCCGCCTGGTTCTGCCTCCCGAGTGCTGGGATTAAAGGCGTGCGCCACCACCGCCCGGCTAAGAAAATGTTTTAAGGTATGTAAATACAAGTTATGAAGGTCTGAGGATGTAAAAACTTAATTGTAAATGTCTGTAAAAATGTTTTAAGGTCAGAGGATATGAAAGCTTAAGGAAGTTTTAAGGGTTTGAGAAAGGGATTTATGAGTCTTAAAAAATAATTTAAGGTCTCTGAAAAGTTATTTCATATTCCTTTCTTTCTCTCTATGTTATTGTTTCAATCACAAACTTTTACTATGACTCAAAAACATATGCCTACTGGGAGTGAAGGCACTCTAGTAGGCCCAAATTTGGCAAACACAGGCCCAAGCATGTCAAATATTGCAGACTTTTGCCCCTTTTCCTTTTGCTAAAAACTATTACATTCCTAAAACCAGCCCCCAAGGTTTATTCCCTTATTATCCACAGAAGCTTAATATAAATTATAAATACTTGGCCAATTGCTCAGGCTTATTACTAATGAGCTCTTACATTTTAAGTTAGCCCATGTTCTTTATTCATGCTCTGCCACATGGCAGTATGGTGGTACCTTTATTAGCATGTCATGTTCATCTCCTGTTCCCTTTTCATTAGGCTAGTGACTCTTGATTCTGCAATTCTCCTTCCCATCATCCTTAGTTTGGTCACCCGACCTATACTTCCTGCCTGGAAACTGGACAATAAGCATTTTCCTAAACTAATTAGAGTTACAAATTTTTACAGTGTATGACAGGATTATTTCACAACATCCTGATACATATTCATAACCAACACAATACTGTTTTTTGTGCTAATCTAGCCCAACATTAGATATTGTACATAAGAAAGTATTGTTATAAATATCAGAATAATAAATTTTCTAAGCAAGGTGAGTGAGGGATGCTCTGAGTATTTGGACATGTCTAAGCATAATGTTAGCTTGGTAGCCAATTGAATTCAGATTTTCTGATTTCATATGTTAAAACTGTACCAATGTTTTCAAATTATTTCTTATTCTTTATAGTAAGAAATAGACTTTGCATGATAATTTGATTTATAAAAACATATATATGCCCACCCATTTAGAGGAAAAATAAATTAATAAAATAACATGAACAATTAAATGTAGGCTAGATTACAACTCACAGTCTAAATGTACTAACCAGACTGTGTAGATAAGTATTAATACCTTTTATCTCTAGCCTTTGCAATAAATTACTGTTTGTCTTGTTTCTCAAGTTTTAGTATATTTTAAGAGATAATTTTTACTCAGTTTCACAATTCTTTTTATAATAAATTTTAATTTGGTGCTAGGGAGATGGCTCAGTGGGTAGGAGCACTTGCTGGACAAGCACAACAACAAGCCTAAGTTGAATATGTAGCATCCTTGTAAAATCTGGGTGTGGTTGAGGGAGCCTGAAATTTCAGTGCTAGGGTGCAGTTGGCAATAGAAGGATAGGGGGATTGTTGGACTTACAAGCTTTGTGTATGTGGGTGTGTGGAGTGATGTGTAGTGACGAACTCCAGGTTCACAGAAAGGCCCTGTCTTAAGAAAATAAGACAGAGAACAAGACACCAATAATTTTCACAAGCACGTTTACAAGCTCAGGCTCATATCTGCACACATATGTGCTCACACATGCAGCACACAGATGCACACACACGAGAGAGAGAGAGAGAGAGAGAGAGAGAGAGAGAGAGAGAGAGAGAGAGGACTAATAGGGTACAAGAAAGTCTCAGACTTTAAAGTAAGAGCAAAGAAGGTGCAGTATGAATTGTTTCTATGCAAATCAGACTGACCCACATGGAACTGTGAAGTTCTGAATTCAAATGAAACAAGCCATAACTAACCAGAGCCTGGAAACGGCTAGCAGTTCATGGATGAAAGAAATGTACATATGTGGTAAGTCATTGTGAATGGTTCCTGAGCATCCTTTATAATCATTCATTTACCATGTTTCCTAATGTAAGATTGACTGACTTTCTATTTACCTCATGATTATTCCACAAACATTCACTCTACTAAATTTTGAAAAAGTGATTTGAATTTATTTCTCAAATTAGTGTACATTTGAAGTATTAAAAACTTATAGGACACATTGAAATATTCCAAAAAGCACAGACTTCATAATGTTTCTGCAAGGAAGAGTGAATACAGTTATTAGAGTTAGATACATTGATTGTGAATAAACTCATGGAGGTACAAATCTAAAACTTCTGCATGACCCCTGTGAGAAAATTGTAACAAGTGGATATAAGAATACATAGTAGTTCCCATATGTGACCTAAAAAAAATAAATGAATGAATAAAAATAAATAAATAAAAGAATACATAGTAGGTATTATTCACTAAGTAGTAGACAGATAACTTTCTCATTATCAACTTTTTATTATGATTAAATACTAAATATTTAGAAGTTTTTTTTCAGTGTTTCTAGATTATTCATAGTGGATATTGTATTTTCACTACATATTATTTTTGCTATTCTCATGGCTTTTATTTCCCCTTATTGTTATAATAGAGATAAATTAAATCTCAAAGTTTTGTATGATATCCTTAAATAAGGTGACATAAAAAAATTCTCATTTAAATTACTGAGAATAACTGATTCAAACAAGTCCATCTTTAATTGTATACATTTTAGCTGCTGTTCAGTGTGTTGGGAAACGGAATTAGATTATTTCAAAATGCACCCCACTGCAGCAGAGATTGGCACCCAGCCTTAGCACAGCAGGTAACTAATTGTGTGTGTGAAGCATGTCCTCAGAGAGCTCTTTCCCAAGGAACCGTCTCTATCTAGTCACTCAGGAAAAGGGTAAATGAGTTGCCTCTGGAAACAATTCCCAAGGGTCTCAGGAATAGAAAAGAATCATAGTAACGTATAAGCCTTCTTGGTGTTTTCTATTATTGTCTTCCTAATTTGAGATTTCCCTCCACTTTGGCACCTTTGTATGAACTGAAAACCCGAGAGTTCTGAAGCAAATCTTAAACTCTAATGTTCATATCAGAGTCTCTCTGTCTTCTGAAAAGGACAATTTAAGTACCTTCCTTTCTAATTACTTTTTACCAAGTAAAGGGGGTTCATCAAATAAGGTAAGTAAAGAGACACCTGTATTGACAGACATGCATGCCAAGGAAAGGTGGAAATTGTGGGTTGCAGTGTCTAATTAGTACACAGAAAACACAGCTTCATTTCAAAAAGCCATTCATAGGCTTTGGCTATATCTTTTCAGTGGCTCTAGAAAGAACTAGACTTTAATTTGTAATTCATTTCTTTCTCATTCTATCACTGAAACCAATCTTAGAAGCCCTTAAGTTTCCATAAACACTGTATTCCTCAGATGTTGATTACCTGAGAGAATTATTAATGCTTTAATCAGTCATTTGATCTTTTAAAACCATGTTTAAAATGTGATTAATTTCGTTCATATGTTTAATCCAATGTTTTGGTCTCTGATTTTAAAAGTCTTCTTTAATGAAGGGTGTTTTCAAAATAATCATGGCTTCTTGCAACCTCCAAAGCCAAAAAGTACTGCAAATATAATTGAAATGCTGTTTGTTATCAAAAGGAACATGAATGTGTTATGCTGGTATGAAAATGCAAGCAGAAGTGTGGACAGCATGCCACCAGGAAGTCACCTGTAGTTTAACAGTGATGTTAAACACTGCTAGATGAATATATCCCTGTGAGTTGAAATAGTGATAAACCGTTGGATAAAAAAATACAAATCTCTCACTTGTCACCATCTCCATCTGCCTCCAGTTCACCCACAAAATCTATTTACTCCTCCTAGGGAAATCCTCCTGCCTCTCCTAGACCCCTCCTCTTTATCTAACTCCTCTGGGTCTGCGGATTATATTATGGTTATTTTTTACTTAACAGTTAACATCTACTTACAAGTGAGTACATATAATGTTTTTCTTTGTGCATCTGGGTTGACTCTCTCAATATGATTTGTTTTAGTTCCATCCATTTTTTGTTGGGCTCCTAATAGTGGGAGTGGGAGTGTCTCTGACCCTCTTGTCAGCTACTGAGACCATTTTCCTCCTACTGAGGTGCCTCATTCAGCCTTGATACAAGGGTTTATGCCTGGTCTTATTGCATCCTATTATGTCACATTCAGTTGATATCACTGGGAGGCCTGCTGTTTTTCTTAAGAGAAATGGGAGAGCAGTGGATCTGGGGGAGAAGGGAGGTGTGTGTGTGTGGTGAGCTGGGAGTTGAGGAGGGGAGAAGGCTGTGGTCATGTGATGTATTTTATGAGAGAAGAATTAAGAAAAAGATAGTCAAAAGTCATTGAATTCAAGAGCTGTACCATAATATTTCATAACAATAAATAGAAAATCCAGAAAATTTAAAGATGGAAGACTAAAGATAAATATACTGGGAGGTAAGTCACATTCGTCTTAGGAGAAATGGGAATAGTAAGGTAGAATACATATTAATATGAGAGTTAGATAAATTTAATTATGGAAGAATTTGTAGAGACTAAATCTAAAATTGCTCTTTGAAAAACTAATGCTTCACCCATGTTTGGAAACTATGATTACAGCAATGTTAAGTACACAGCATCCAGTAATGTAGGTACGTTACATTTTTTGAAATATTTATTTTATAATTGTAATAATTGATATAATGCTCTCATTTTATATTTCTTCTAAAACACAGAGATTCACATGTAGTAAGAGTTTAGCCTAAGATATTATCAAATATTAGAGGTGCTTATCTTAATATAGTCAGCTCAGAAGCTATATAGCATCCATGTTTATCATACCCAGAAGTGCTGACTTATAATCTGATGCTTTGTAACTATATTTTAGGCACTGATAAATTCTTGATATCTACATTATCAGTAGTTCTTAGGAAGCTAACAAAACAAACACTTAAAAGTATCATAAAATATAGAAATAAGATGCTCTGTTTCATTACTGGAACACACAATCAACATTGGGAACAGGTCCTAAAGGATTTTAAGAGTGGGAAAAGCTTATTAGAGTGCTTGTCACAAAGGACTCATTAAGAAGTTCTTGGAGAGACTGTATAGATGGCTCAGCAGGTAAAAATATTGACTGCTCTTCTAGAGAAGCTGGGTTCTATTTCCAGCATTCACATGGAGGCTCACAATCATCATTAATTCCACTTCCAGGAATCCTTTGCCCTCTTCTGGCCTCTGTGGGCACCAGACACACATGCGATGCACAGACGTATGTGCAGGCCAAACTCCCATACCCATAAAATAATTTTTAAAATTTGTGTTAAAAAATAGAAGTTGTTGGAATGATTATTTTACTAACACAGAAGTTTTTTTTTTGCTTTCTGTTTTTAATGTATACATATGACCTATGATAATGTATAGTCAAACAACATGATTCATATCTTAATCTGAGTGGCTTCTTATAGAACCTCACAAGGTGCCTGTGAGCCTTCAGTGAAATGAAGACTGAAATCTGCTTCTAACTATAAGAAAATAGTCTGCTATAAAGCTGCTGATTGACTAGAATAACTAACACTTGGTCAATGGAATGTTAACATCATATTTGAATATTCACTTTGCAGAGATGACTTTTTATAAAAAAAATAATAAAATGTGTATTTTTCAAAACATTGTTATACTCTGCTTCTTGAATTTGTTGTATGAGCATTCATTTTAGCTACAAAGTAAGGGAACAAATAAATCCAGGAGATACAAAATTACTGGGATTGGAATGTTACTTTGTTTGAATTAAGTTACTTGCTTAAAAAGATTCTTAGAGTTGAAAAATATATTCCCAATATCAGTGTGACTAACAAAAAACAATATATCCCTGATAGTTGACCAAATTTTTATACTAAAAGAAAGCATTGTGCTCAATTTCCAAAGTAATACGAGATGGATAAGTTAACTAAGATTGATCATGAATTATTGAATGCTGAAACATGGATGAAACAGTTACACAATAAAGCTCATAGATGCCAAAAATAACAATTAATTCATTTAGGTTATACAATAGGAGACTGTTAATCACAGTACAAATACAAAGAATAGTGTTAACAAGGTTTATACTATTTTGGTCAATCTCAATTACACAGAGGAGGTTTGTTTAGATCTCAAATGTCCTCATTTCTCATATAGAAGACTTGATGATTCAGCTCAGGAAATAGAACTGAACATGTCAACCTTTCATACTTGGAGCTCAGAGCTCTTCTTACGATCTTCTCTGATTGATTCCTGAACATGTTTATATGATTCTACAATGCCTTCCGCACTGCTGTTAAAATTGGTTCCTCTGCGTCATTCCACATGTACTTTCAGATAAATGGAAATTTCTTTTAAAATTTAACATCATAAATAGAAATTAAATCACCAGTTTCCAGATTATATATGTTATTTGTGTGCATGTAGAAGTATGTATGTGTGTAAGTGGGTGTGCATAAATGTTTGTGTGCTGTGGGTGTGTTATGCATATAAAATCCAGAGTCCGTGTCAAGTTTTTTTCTACATTTGATTCCTACTTTATGTTTTGAGACTGTGTCTCCAACTGTAGCTGGAGATCTATCCAGGCCTGCTGGGGCCCACAGCCACTCAGACCCAAGTAAACACACAGAGATTTACGTTACTTATAAACTGTATGGCCATGAGAGGCTTCTTGCTATCTAGTTCTTATATCTTAAATTAACCCATTTCTATTAATCTACAAGTTACCATGTGTCTTGTGGCTTATTGGTACTTTACATCTTACTTCTCATGGTGGTAGTGGCAGCTGGTAGCATACTCCTGACTCAGCCTTCCACTTCCCAGCATTCTCCTCTCTGCTTATCCTGCCTATACTATACTTCCTGCCTGGCTACTGACCAATCAGCATTTTATTTATCAATCAATTAGAGCAACACATTCACAGCATACAGAAAGACATCCCCAGCCCCAACTAAAACTGGAGGTCATCAATTCAGCTACACTAGCTGGCCAGCAAGCCCCCCAAAATAACCAATCTTTTCTTAACTAGAGCTGGAATTATAGAAATGTGTTTCTCTTGCCAACATTTTTACCTGAGTACTGGAGATGAAACTCAGGTCCTCTTGCTTTGGCTGGGTATCCTTGAACATGCAGAGATCTACCTAGCTCTGTCTACCAAGTGCTGGGATTAAAGGCGTGCGCCACCGCCGCCATGCTCTTGCTATGGCTCTAATAGCTCTGACCCCTGGACAACTTTATTTATTAACATACAATTAAAATCACATTTCAGTACAAATAAAATACCACCACACATGAGTCTTTGCTAGTCCTATCATACTAACATTCTTGATACTTTTTTACAATAGGTGAATCAGATTGCAGAGAATGGCAGTAATCAATAAAAGTCACCCAGAAGAGTTCATTCTACTCGGCTTTTCAGACCATCCTTGGCTGGAACTCCCTCTCTTCATTATTCTTCTGGTAACATATCCACTGGCCATGACGGGAAACATTGCCATCATTCTGGTGTCTATATTAGACCCCCATCTCCACAGCCCCATGTATTTCTTCCTCACCAACCTCTCCTTTCTAGACATGTGCTACACCACAAGCATTGTGCCTCAGATGCTAACTAACCTAGGGGGCTCCACAAAGACCATCAGCTACATGAGGTGTGTAGTTCAGCTTTATTTCTACCACACAATGGGGGGCACAGAGTGTGTCCTCCTGGCTCTTATGTCCTTTGACCGCTATGTTGCCATCTGCAGACCTCTGCACTATAGCCTTATCATGAATCAGCGTACTTGCCTCCTGTTAGTGTCCACTGTGTGGCTGATAGGAATTTCCTATGCTGTCTCAGAGGCCACTGTGACACTGCAACTGCCACTATGTGGCCACAATGAACTAGATCACTTGGTGTGTGAGATTCCTGTTCTGATAAAAACTGCCTGTGGTGAAAAAGAGACTAATGAGCTTGCTCTCTCTGTGGTATGCATTTTTATTTTAGCTGTTCCTCTATGTTTAATTCTTGCCTCCTATGCTAGTATTGGACATGCTGTACTTAAAATCAAATCTTCAGAGGGAAGGAAAAAGGCCTTTGGAACATGTTCCTCTCATCTTGTAGTTGTTCTCTTATTCTATGGCCCAGCCATTAGCATGTATCTTCAGCCCCCCTCCTCTATTACAAAAGACCAACCCAAGTTTATGGCTCTCTTCTATGGAGTAGTGACTCCTACTCTGAATCCCTTTATCTATACCCTAAGGAATAAGGATGTAAAGGGAGCATTAGGTAACCTATCCAGGAACATTTTTAGTTCAAAGTGAAAGTTTATAGACATCATACAAAATAGTTAACTAATTAATGACTTTTCCTAGAACTTGTTCACTATGCAAAGCTCATCTTTATATTTTGTATGAGTTCTTGTATAAACATGTCTTGTTACTTGTATTCTTTACAATCATGCTAGGCAATGGTTAATCTTGGATAGTATCAACCAATGTGGATGGATGCTCTGATTAGAAAATATATTAAAATACTTGTACTGAGGTTAGTAAATTCAGAAATACTTTATTCAGTGCTAAAACAATTGTTTAATTTATAATACAATTACATTGTTTCAGGCCAGTTGTCATGAAACTCACATAGTAATTGTTCATCAACAACTTCTTAATTTGTCATTTGTGAAACAATTTTTACTCTCTTAAAGCTTTCTCAGTTTCTTTTGGGAAATCTTGCTATACAGAGTGATTCAGAAATTGCTTTTAATAAACTATCTTTTAAGTTCATAGACTTCATTTATGTGGATGCTCATAAAAATTCATTGTTAATTTTTCTTAAATATAAATGTACATATATTCTATATGAGGAATTGAGGAATTTATCATTAAATACCGAAAAGAGTAAGATAAAAGATGAAAACACATTTTTTAACATTTATTTTGAATATTTGGATCAGTTAAATAACAAGAAAGTAGTAGGTAATGACAGCCTGAAGGATTTCTGTGCATATGCTTGTAGCAAGATGGAATGTCTTTTAAAACCATGAAAGAGTCAGGATTTGTCTTTTGCATATTTGATTGAAATAGAACTTGCTTATTTTTTCCACAATAAGAATTTTCATAGATATGTAATTTTCACATAAGGGTATTTAAAATCTACATCACTAACAGTTTAAATAGCTAAAACAATTCTAGGACTAATGCTTAGAATCTAAATTTTATCAAGAAATTAGTTAAACTTCATTATACAAATTGACAGATTAAATAGTTGGGTGTATTGAATTAGTTTATGGATAATTAAACACAGTGTAAAATGAAGAGCTAAAGACTAGAGGAAAATGCAAGAAGTGTTAGATTCTTTGGACCTGGTGGAACCAACTGTTGTGAACATAAAGAAATGGGTGCTGGGAACTGAATGTGGATTCTCTGGAAGAGCAGCACGTGATTTTTAACTGCTAATTCCTCTCTTTAACCCTCTTTTCTTGTGAATTTTATATTAGATAGCTACACTGCTGTGAGCAAAGGAATGGTCAGAAGGAAAAGCAGCCTCAGAGTTGGGAACTTATGAGGAACTGGAGACATTTTAGTAAAACACTGCAAAACTTCAGTCAAATGGAAAAATAAGCTTGAGAGACCTACTGTACACCATGCTTACTATAATTAGTACTTGTACACTCTGTACTTGAACACATCTAAGAGAGTAGACCTTAAATTTTTTCATTGCAATAATTTATGTTATAATGGACATAATTACTGTCTGGAATAAATTTTCTTATGACATACACATATATAAATTGTCATCCAAAATTCATATAATTGTGTTGACTATGTTTTACCATAAGTGTGCAAAAATTTAAATGAGGAGAGATGGTACTATATTTCATGTCTCAAATCATAGATTCCACAGTACATGGTGGTGCAAAGATATTATTTAGGTGGTTTTAAATTTAATGTTCTTGCTATATTTAGCTTAAAATACTGATAATAGATCAACAATAAGGAAAGCTGTTTTGGAACCTACTATATAACTCTGATCAAATTCTACAAAAAGAGTCAACTACAAACAGGACAAGGTAGTTTAACAGAAAGTTTTAGTATAAATTGTTTTGATCAGTCATGTTTGGATATACCTTAGGTCTCTAGGCTATCTAGTCTCTGGTACTTGACTACCCAAACAGTGTCAGGTATGGGTTCCTTCTTATAGTGTTGGCCTTAAATCAGACATTGGTTGGCTATACCTTAGGTCTCCAGGCTATCTAGTCTCTGGTACTTGACTACCCAAACAGTGTCAGGTATGGGTTCCTTCTTATGGTGTTGGCCTTAAATCAGACATTGGTTGGCTACTTGCACAAGTTCTGTGCCACCATTACACTAGTATATTTTGCAGGCAGGCCAGACTTTAGGTAAAAGGTTTTGTGATTGGGTTGGTGTATATGTTTCTCTTTTGGTAGCCTGCAGAGTACTTATGTACTAAAGAGACTAGAATATAGGTGTGAAACCTCCATGTAGTCACCAGCTTGACCTATCTACTTTCAATGATTTGTGTGAATATTGTCCTTGGCAATGGGGCCCCACTGTCAGTTTACAAAGTGCAACCTTTTGTCTTAGCATCAGCCTGGGTTATTTGGGAATTACCATGGGACCCCTTGACCAAAAAATCAATTGTATACAACCCAGACCCTCCACTGAAAGCTTTGCCTGGCTGCAAGAGTTGGTCAGTTGAGACTCCATATTATCCATTAATAGGAGTCCTCATTAAGATTACCTTCAGTGACTCTAGGAACTTTCCATTGTGCTAGGTTTCTACACCATCCTCCAAATGTCCCCCTAATTCCAGCCTGTCTCCTTGCACTCTCTCTTTCACTCCCTCAACCTGATCTCTCTTGTTTCTGTCCATATCTGCTCCCAATCCACTTGTAACATCTATTCTATTTCCCCAAAGCTCTCCTCTTTACCTAACCTTTCTGAGCCTGTGGATTGTAGCTTAATTATCATTTACTTAACAGTTAATATCCCCTTCTAAGTGAATACATATCATGTTTGTCTTTCTGGGTCTGGGTTACATCACTCAGGCTGATTTTTTTCTAGTTGTAATTTTTAACAGCTGAGTAACATTCATTGAATAAATGTACCACATTTTTTAAATCCATTCTTCAGTTGAGGAACACCTAGATTGATTCCAATTTCTAGCTATTTAGAATAAAGCTAAAATGAACATAGTTGAGCAAGTGTCCTTGAGGTAGGATGGAGAGTCCTTTGGGTATATGCACAAGAGTGGTATAGCTGAGTATTGATGGTAAATCAATTCCCAGTTTTCTGAAGAACTGCCATATTGATTCCATATTAGCTGTACAAGTTTTCACCACCACCACCACCACCAGGAATAGACAAGTGTTCCCCTTGATCCATATCTTCTCTGGCATGAGCTGTCACTTGTGTTATTGCATTCAGTCATTCTGACAAGAGTAGAATGGAATCTCAGAGTTTACATTTGCACTTGCCTAATGGCTAAGGATGTTGAACATTTCTTTAAGTGTTTCTTAGCCATTTGAGTTTCCTCTATTGAAAATTCTCTGTTTAGATCTGGACTACATTTTTCGTTTTTTTTGATATCTAGTTTTTGAGGTCTTTATATATTTTAGATATTAGTCCTCTATCAAATTGGAGTTAGTAAAAATCTTTTCCCATTCTGTAGGTTGCCATGTTGAATGACAGTGTCCTTTGACTTACAGAAGCTTTTCAGTTTTATGAGGTTCCATTTATTAATTGTTGATCTTACTGCCTGTACTATCAGTGTTCTGTTCAGAAAGTCATCTTCTGTACCAATACATTTAAGATAATTCCCCACTTTCTCTTCTATCAGGTTCAGTGCATCTGGTTTTATGTTGAGGACTTGAGTTTTGTGCTGGGTGATAAGTATGGATCTATTTTCATTCTTCTACATGCAGACATCCAGTTTGACCAGCACCATTTGTTGAAGATGCTATCTTTCTTCCATTGTGTATTTCTCACTTCTTCATCAAAAATCAGGTGTTTATATGTATTTGAATTTATGTTTGGGTCTTCAATTTGAGTCTATTAATAAACATGTCTGTTTTTATGCCAGTACCATGTGGTTTTTACTACTATACACTGTAATACAACTTGAAATCAGGGATAGCTCAAGCTGTTATTTTACTTGTCAGAATAGTTTTAGCCATATTGCTTTTTTTGTTTTGTTTTGTTTTCCTGTATGAAATTGAGTACTATCCTTTCAAGGTTTGTAAAGAATTGCATTGGAATTTTGGTGGGGATTGCATTGAATCTGTAGATTGCTTTTGATAGGATAGCCATTTTTATTACATTAATTTTACCAACCCATGAGCATGGGAGATCTTCCTGTCTTCTGTTATCTTCTTCCATTTCTTTTTTCAAAGACTTTAAGTTTTTACCATACAAATCTTTTACTTGCTTGGTTAGTTACCTCAAGATATTTTATATTTTTGAGGCAATTGTGAAAGGCATTGTTACTCTGATTTCATTCTCAGTCTATTTGGCATTTGTTTATAGGAGGGATACTGATTTATTTTCAGTTAATCATGTATCCAGTCACTTTGCTGAAAGTGTTTATCAGCTGTAGGAGTTCCCTGATATAATTTTGAGTCACTATGTATACTATCATATCATCTGCAAATAACAATACTTTGATTTTTTTCCTTTCCAACTTGTATACCCTTGATCTCCTTCAGTTGTCTTATTTATAATGCCAAAACTTCAGGTGCTATATTGAATGTGGAGAGAGTGGACAACATTGTCTTGTTCCTGATTTTAGTGGAATTGCTTTGCATTTTTCTCCATTTAGTTTGATATTGGCTATAGGCTTGCTATAAATTGCCTTTATTATGTTTAGGTATAATGCAAATTAGTATACATGGCAAATTAGATACAATCCTTTGGATTCACAAAGATAAGATAGATAATGGAGTATTTTCTCTGAATTTGTCAAATGCAAATGGACTAGACATTGTTGATGTAGTTATTGCTTGTATACATTGTGTATAGTTATTGTATTTATTGTATAATAAGTTTTTCTTATATTAATTATAATCTTTTATTAATTTAGACAAAAAAGAGGAAATGTGATATATTATGTACCCCAATAAAGTTTGCCTGGGGATCAGAGGACAGAGCCACCCACTAAATTAAATAGAGGTCAGGCAGTGGTGGCACACACCTTTAATCTTATCACTTGGAAGGCAGAGATCCTCTGGATCTCTGTGAGTTCAAGGTCACACTGGGCTACATGAGAGAAACAGAACCAGGTAGTGGTGACACACGCCTTTAATCCCAGGATGTGATGTGACAGGACACAGAAAAGTATATAAGGCATGAGGAAACAGGAACTTCTCTCTTGAGTCTGAGGAATTTGTAGAGGTAAGCTAGTGGCTGGCCGTTCTGCTTCTCTGATCTTTCAGCTTTCACCCCAATGTCTGGCTCTAGGTTTATTTTAATGAATAAATAAATTAATTAATTGGTTTTTCGAGACAGGGTTTCTCTGTGTAGCTGTGGTGCCTTTCCTGGAACTTACTCTGTAGCCCAGGCTGGCCTCAAACTCACAGAGATCTGCCTGACTCTGCCTCCTGAGTGCTGGGATTAAAGGTATGCTCCACCATTGCCTGGCCTGGGTTTTTTATTATAATACTTTTAAGATTCATGTTACAAAACACAGTTTTAATATTTATGAATTTATATATTTTTAAAAATATTTTATTATTAATTTTTTAAGATTTCAAACATGGTATTTTGAACATTTTATCCATCCCCAATCCTATACCCATCCAGCTTTGTGTCCTCATTTTTGTAAACTAATTGAATCCCATTAATGACACCTTTATATTCTTAGGTGTGTGGCTATCTATTGGAATGTGTTAGTCCTACTGGGGACCACACTCTTAATTAAATCTCTGTTTCTGGAAGCTGTTAACTCCTCAGCTAGGGGTGGGATTTCATGTCCATCTCTCTTCTCTATGTTGTGATTTTTGTCTGGCTTGAGCTTGAGCAAATCTGTGAATGCTGTCACAATAGCTGTGAGTTAATATGTACAGCTCCCTATTGTGTCTGGTAAACACTATTTCCTTTTTTTTTAAGATTTATTTATTTATTATGTATACAGCATGCAGCATGTATGACTGCAGGCCAGAAGAGGGCACCAGATCACATTACAGATGGTTGTGAGCCACCATGTGGTTGCTGGGAATTGAACTCAGGACCTCTGGAAGAGCAGTCAGTGCTCTTAACCTCTGAGCCATCTCTCCAGCCCCCAACACTATTTTCTTGCAGTTATTCATGACCTCCGATTATTATAGTCTTTCTTCCTCCCTCTTCCACAATAATCCTGAGTCTTGAGAGGAGGAGGACATGATATAGATGTCCAGTGTAGGACTGAGTAATTCACAGACTCTTGTTCTATGCACCTTGAATAGTTGTAGGTCTTTCTGTTAATTGCCATCCATAGCAGGATGAAGACTCTCTGATGAGGTTGAGAAATGAACTGATCTATGAGTATGAAATGAAGTCATTAAGAGTCAGTTTAATGTTGTCACATTAGCAGAATAATAGTAGTAGCCAATGTCTATCTATTATGAGAAGTAAACATTATATTTTATTTTCATGTTGCTATCAAGACAGTGTATTTTGACCAATTGTTCAAAATTTTCTGAGCAAAATATTGTGAACAGTGCACAAGAACGCATAATGAACCTTTAATGTGTAGTAAAATTTTGATAATCATTTAATAATTTATTCTATATAAAACTAAAGTCTAAACATCCCAATCATTTTAATACTTAAATAATAAATGTTTGCTGTGGGATGGTCTGTATGTCAAGTGTATTGCTGATTGGTCAGTAAATAAATCACTGATTGGCCATTGGCTAGGCAGGAAGTATAGGCGGGACAAGGAGAAGAATTCTGGGAAGTGGAAGGCTGAGAGAGAGACACTGCCAGCCGCCACCATGACAAGCCGCATGGGAAGATCCCGGTAAGCTACGAGCCATGTGGCAAGGTATAGATTAATGGAAATGGATTAATTTAAGATACAAGAACAGTTAGCAAGAAGCCTGCCATGGCTATACAGTTTGTAACTAATATAAGTCTCTGTGTTTACTTGATCGGGTCTGAGTGGCTGTGGGACTGGCGGGAGAGAGAGATTTGCCCTGACCGTGGGCCAGGCAGGAAAACTCTAGCTACAAATGTTTTTCACACTTTCTAAAATGTACCAACTTTTACTTATTGATCTTAAGCTCTCAATAGATTCATATATACTAACAATTATTTTACAACTCAGTTTGAGGAACTATTTCACAGAAAGGAAAATTTACTTCTCATGTGAAATAGTTACTAAATCTATTTTCTGTTGCACTTTCTTCTACACTCAGCACATTTTGCCTAAAACTAGCATTTCCTTTCATATAAATCATAGTATGTAACACAGCACTCCTGTTGTTATACTATTGTTTATTATGCATTTTCTTTTTATGTGCATTTATTTCTGTGTTTAGCAATATCTCTTCTACTTATCTATCTGTCAAATAATTTTTTTCTTTAACATAAAAAGTAATGGCAGCCTGTAATAAAGTCTGGGAATCACATTCAAGAATATTCTTCTGGAAAAAAAAATGACTCAAATTCCACAATATTGTTTTATGTTTCAAATATTGTGAATGTTTAAAATGTGCTATTATACTCTATATAGTACTAATTATTATTAAAATTCTTTCATATGCAATCTTTGGCTCCTTACTTCCTGTGCTATAGGCAAAGAATTAAAGAACACACTCCAAGCTGCTAAACATGGCTGCAGAAAGAGATTCTACAGACACAATAGGAAGGACAAAGTGAACAGAGTCAGCATGTCTGCAAGCCACAGAGTAAACTGTAGGGGACATTTTGATGTTGGTTCATTTTATGATGTAGGAAATTGTGTTTAAATGAAACAAAGTTAAACTCTAAAGTCTTGAAACACTATAGCTCATACTAACACACACAATTCTTCAGCACTAATATACTTTTCTTGAATTTCCTTTTAGTCATTAGTTCACTGATATAGCAGACAGTAAGAGGGTTACTGACAAACAGTAAATGCATTGCACATAGAGGCAGTTGAGAATAATATGGATAGTATAATTATTCATTTTATAAGAAATAAATTCTTTTTATAAGAAATAGATTCATCATCACACTACTAATGTAACCAATACTAAGGTTACACCCAACCCATAAGCTTCATTATTGCCCCATTGCATCTTTGTTTCATAGAGTATAGATGAGAGGGTTCAAGCTAGGTGTGACAACAGCATAGGTCAATGAACTTAGTTTGATCTTGAGAATTTTCTGTTTGAGGCTGAATATAAATGCACATGGCTGGAATGAAAAAGAGGCATACAACCATAAGATGGGCTCCACATGTCCCAAATTCTTTCTGAAATCCTGTGTTTGTGTGTATCCTTAGGGACAGCTTGAGTAATAGCACAATAGAAAGTGAAAGTAAAGATGAGAGAGATGAGAACAAAAGCAGATCTTGCCACCAGCAGAATCATCTCATTAGCTCAAGTACCAACCCAGGATAATTGGAGTAGTGCTGGAACTTCACAGATGAAGTGATCTACATGGTGATGTCCACACAGAGGTACCCAGAAAGTAAAGAGAAAATAAAGTGCTGAGTCCATAAAGCCACATACCTAGGAGGCTACTGCTAGTATATGACAGAAATTAGGATTTATGAGGACAGAGTAATGCAAGGGTTTGCACACAGCTGCAGAGAAGTCATAGGACATCATCACTGAGAAGACATACTCCATGGTACTAAATAAAAGAGAAAAGTAGATTTAAAGTGTGCAGCCAGCATAAGAAATGGTCTTTTTTGAGCCCCTAGAGATTCACCAGCAACTGGAGGATGCAGCTGTTAGACATCCATGGCTAAGAGATTTGACAGATAGAAGTTACATAACTGTGTACAGGTGGGAGTCCAAGCATGACAGGATGATGATGAAGAAGGTTCCTGTCAGTGTTGCCAAGTAAAATATCAAGATCACCATAAAGAGAACTACTTCCGAGTGAGGCCATTTTGAAAAATCCAGAAGAATGAAGTACCTTTCAGAACTTGCATTGAACTTTCTAAACATTTTTCAATTTACCTTTAATTCTAGGAAAATTTGAGCACAAAGAAAAATAGTTATAATAATTAGCTGAAAATCAAAGTATCAATAATCTCATTAACAGAAATAAAAAAATCAATGTGTGGTAAAGGCTAAAGGATCTAAAGGGGTTATAGGATCCCATATAATAGAAATCTAACTACTAAGAATTAAATAAATGATTCTTAGACTGATGTGAGCAATTTCCAAAGTAGTTGTTATATTTATTAAGCAGTGTTTTAGTTACATAGTGTGGACTATTCTTCACAGATTACTTATTAATTACAAATTGAAATTTCATAAATTTTATATTTTATGAAATTTTAGTACATGACTCGACAAAAACATGAAAAAAATTAACTCACCAATGTTGACAAATAAATACTATATGGCTTTGAGAGTGATAATTTGAAGAGGATATCATGCCACTCCAGTGTCATCCTTCCCAGAAGATATAGTAGGCTTCTAATCATGAATTAATAATATGAGAAAAATTCAAATGAAGACAGTCATGGAAGGTTAATGATGATAAAGATGATGATGATAGAGACAAGATAGATGGTATATAGATGATAGTGATAGGAGACAAATGTTATATAGATAATGAATAGATAATTGACAGATGATGAGCATATAACAGACAGATGAAAGATAAAGACATGGAGACAGATGGTAATAGACATATTTTGAGATGGTGAAGGGATAGATACAAGAATACATGATAGGCAGATAATAGAGCAAAGCATTCAGTAAATATATCTAAGTAAGGCTCAGTATAGATAAAGGGTAAATGGTTGTTTTATGTACCTTAACTATTCTGTAATTTTTATATGTTCTCTAATAAAGTTTTATCAAAAGAGAGTTCAAATGATTTTATATCCCATCTGTATTTTCACATATTTACTGAAAGATAACAATTTCTTGAACTGTGTAAGAAAGTTTTACAATTCTATGGGTTTGGTCCCAGGTTTTAGTACCAAAATGTAAGTAACTGTGTTGCAACTCTGGGGGAAAAGTATCCCGACTATTTGAGGAGTCAGGTGACACCTTGAACTGCTAGGACAGCTCTGACACCTGGAACTGCCATGAGACAGCCCAACTCTGGAGGGTGAAGTATCCCAGATACCTAGAGCTGCTAGGACAGCTCTAACAGCTGGAGTTGCAATGAGACAGCTCATCCCTGGAAGGGAAGGTATTCTGACTGCTCAGAAGAGTCACGACTGTTGCTGCTAGGACAGCTCAGCAGGGAAGGGTATCCTGACTGCTCAAGAGTCAGGCTATACCTGGTGTGGTGGAGATGGTCTCCCAGCAGGATATAGCAATCCTCACTTAAGGGGGCTTCCTATCAGAGCTCAACTTCTTCTCTGGCCTAAGATGTTGCTTCTTTTGTTTCACTCTATAAAATTGAAAACCCCTGCAGAAATGTAGCAATCTTCTCCACTTGTTACTTTTTCAGCTCCCCCTTGCTCTGAGGGACATCTCAACAAGGTTCTTCCATTCAGTTCCCCTTGAATGAAGATTTTCATGCCCAAAACTTTTTTGAGAAAGAGATTTGTTCATTAAGGACTCCAGAAGAGTGGCTGCCTCTACCAGGGTGGAGAGAACAGCCCCCAACTGAATAGGCAGGGTGGTTTATATGTGATCTTTTGGGGGTGGAGTCAACCAGGAATTGGTTAGTATTTTCTGGCCAGGGATTGGTTAGTTTTGTGGGTTAGAGGTAGAGATGGCCCTGGTTTCAGAGCCAAACTATGTTTCTTTCACTGGCCTTTCTTAGCTTTTTGACTCTAATTCTAAAGCTGGGCATATTTCTTTTACTGGCTCTGATTTTAGGGGCCAAGAGTGTTTCTTTGGTACTGGTTTCAGAGTCAGGGCATGTTTCTTAGGTTCTGGGTTTAAGGATAAATTGTTTATTCCTCTGGCTCAGGTCCCACATCCAGGCTGTGTTTCTTTTCCTGGTTCTGGGCTCCAGGGTCAGGGTTGGTTTCTTTAGCCAGCCCCTTTTCCCTACAAATTGTAACTCTTACAAAGGATGTCAAGAATGGATACTTGATTGCAGTCCAGTAGAAAAATTAAGAACATTCAGTTAGTCCCTATAATAAAAGGTAGTTCAATCTCATAACTCCAAAGAGTATCCTCAATGCAAACATTTTCTTTTACTCAGTAACCACTTAGGACAATCACTTAGTACACTTAAAAATGACTTATATTAAAAATCACAAGTGTGCCGGGCGGTGATGGCGCACGCCTTTAATCCCAGCACTCGGGAGGCAGAGCCAGGTGGATCTCTGTGAGTTCGAGGCCAGCCTGGACTACCAAGTGAGTCCCAGGAGAGGCACAAAGCTACACAGAGAAACCCTGTCTCGAAAAACCAAAAAAAAAAAAAATCACAAGTGTACCACAAATAACAGTATTCATATAAAAATCAAGAAGATTCCTATAGTTAGGACTCTATCGTTTGATGGTTGTTTCCAAGAGGTTCTTGTTAATTTCCTTAGAGTAGAACATAGTTCAGCATGAGAATCAAGAATTACTTCCTCTCAGGTGGGGGTAATGTTTCCTCTTCTCTTTGACTTTAAATACCAACTAGAACCAAGTGCCAGCTGTGAGGTGTCTGTGCATGGGTCATCTTCTGCATTCTCCTAAAGGTAGCTTTCAAAAGGC
Source organism: Peromyscus eremicus (assembly GCF_949786415.1). Taxonomy (NCBI): domain Eukaryota; kingdom Metazoa; phylum Chordata; class Mammalia; order Rodentia; family Cricetidae; genus Peromyscus; species Peromyscus eremicus. Next base: position 215,614 of record NC_081432.1, on the reverse strand, counting down.
ATATGTGATATGAAACAAAAAGATAGATACAAAAAAAAGATAGATACAAAATATAAAATGTAGAGGCATGTGGTTTTATTTTCCTCTTGCTGAAAATATAGATAACAAAGACCATATTAAAAGTTTCTTTACATGGGCTTGGGTTAAAGTCTCCTCTCATTATTACAGAGGGAAAAGGGTGGCTATTCCTATCCCCAGAATTAGCTGGTATTTTCTCATCTGGGACCCATTTACTTCATACTTTTATGTAGTACTCAAGCAGAGTTTCATCCTCATTCACGCCCATTCTGAATCCATCCACATTACCATATGCTGCTTTATCTCTTCCAACTTCACTTGTGTGGATAACCTGATGGCTACTGTTGAACTCTTTGAAGTTACTAGCACAAACAGATGCATGTACCTGGTACTGACCAACTACATCATGGTAGGAGAGCAGAGTCTGAGTCTCTGTGATTATCACTGTTACACAAGCAGAGAGACCTAAAGTTAACAAAGTATTTGTTTACAGATACAAGGGTACTTATTTACTGCTTAATTATTATTTTCAAAATTCAAAATAGTTCTGAATAGTGAAAAATAAGTAAATGCAAGAAAGGCAGTAGGTGACCTGTACTCTCTTGGTATTTCCCTGTAGATAGTCTAATGTATAGTATATCATGTGAGGGACCCTTAAAATAACCAATTGTCATTGTAGATATAAGAATCTGACCTGATTTTTTAAGCTGGATCATGGGAGTCTAAATCGCAAAGAGCCAACTAATGCCTGTAGGGACTTGTGCTAGTTAGATCACTTCCCAGGAATGGCCTAGCCTTGACACCACACCACTATAGAACTAAGATGAAAATGAAACTCAGGCCAAACCTCTACTGAGAAAATACACTTTGAGCTGTGTTTACAGGAAAGATGGATTGTCATGAGTTTGCTGAAATCTTCTGTGAATCCTCAAATTGTTAAGAGCTAAATTTGTCAAAAATAAAATGAATATCTCTAATTAACATAAATTTCAGATCCAAGTGGAATTCAAAATAACTAACATTGAAATTGAATATTCTAAAACTTTATTCTAATCTTCATACAAAACTTAAAACAACATAAAATAAATAATTTATAAAAGCATAACTTCATAAGTATTTTTTGCTTAATATATTCAAAATTCAGAATAACTATGAGTAGTTAAAAAGTAAATACATGTGAGAAAAATGAGAATTGACTTTTACCTTCCTAGTGTCTCTCCATGTATAGGTATAGTCTAACTTAAGCAAATATTAGAAGGAAATTTCATGTTATCACAAAAAATTAAATTGTAATTCAAATTTACCCATAAAAACATCATCTCTCATTGTCTTAGTTCTTAAACCCATTGGATACTGTTACAGTCTATAAAAAAAAACAAAAACAAAAAAATCTTTAAAAATTTGAATGGAGGTAGAAAGTATAGGTGGATAATACTGTCTCAGAAGCCATAAGTGATAAAATGAAAATCCCAGTGCCTGGAGCTATTATCCATGAAGTTTTTAGAGGACCCCAAAACTATGCAAAACTATACCATTGCTATTGGTTGCTCACCAAAACTGGATGTTCATACTTGGTTGCTGAAGACACCATATTCCTTCATTGCAGAGTTAAGGGAAAGTATTCTGGAACTGAAGTGGAGGCTATCTTTCTGCTATCTATCCTTAACAGTGCTGGGAGTTACTTTTCAGGCATCTAGAATAGGAAAGTCAACAACTGTCTACAGCAGCTTTAGACTTGAATGCTACAATACTCTGGTGATTTGAAATAAAATGACCTCCAAAGGGAGTAACACTATTAGAAGGTGAGGCCTTTTTTTCCATGTTCTGGCTATTACAAACAATGCTGATATGAACATAGTTGAACAAGTGCTCTTGTGGTGTCGTTGAGCATTCCTTGGGTATATGCCCAAGATTGGTATAGCTGGATCTTGGAGGAGATGGATTCCCAATTTTCTAAGAAAGAGACAACCTAGATGCCCTTCAACTGAAGAATGGATAAACAAAATGTGGTACATATACACAATGGAATACTACTCAGCAGAGAAAAACAATGACATCATGAGGTTTGCAGACAAATGGATGGATCTAGAAAAAAAATCATCCTGAGTGAGGTATCCCAGACTCAGAAAGACAAACATGGTATGTACTCACTCATAGCAGGATACTAGATGTGGAACAAGGATGACTGGACTGCTACTCACATCACCAGGGAGGCTACCTGGAAAACAGGACCCCAAGAAAGACACGGGGATCGCCCAATGACAGAGAAATAGAATGAGATCTACATGAACAGCCTGGACATGAGTGGGGGTAGTGAAGGGCGAGGGTCGAGGGAAAGAGAGCTTGGGTGAGCGGGAGATCCCAGCTGGATCAACAACAGAGAGGGAGAACAAGGAATAGGAGACCATGGTAAATGAAGACCACATGAGAATAGGAAGAAGCAAAGTGCTAGAGAGGCCCACAGAAATCCACAAAGATACCTCCACAACAGACTGCTGGCAATGGTCGAGAGACAGTCCGAACTGACCTACTCTGGTGATGGGATGGCCAAACACCCTAATTGTCATGCTAGAAACCTCATCCAAAAACTGAGGGATCTGGATGCAGAGGATCCATGACTAGGCCCTGGGTGGATCTCTGGGAGTCCAATTAGCGAGAATGAGAAGGGTTTATATGAGCGAGAATTGTTGAGACCAAGGTTGGATAAAGCACAGAGACAAATAGCCAAACAAATGGAAACACATGAACTATGAACCAATGGCTGAGGGGTCACCAACTGGATCAGGCCCTCTGAATGGGTGAGACAATTGATTTGCCTGATCTGTTTGGGAGGTATCCAGGCAGTGGGACCGGGTCCTGTGCTCATTGCATGAGTCGGCTGTTTGAAACCTGGGGCCTATGCAGGATCGCTTGGCTCGGCCTGGGAGGAGGGGACTGGACCTACCTGGACTGAGTCTACCAGGTTTATCTCAGTCTGTGGGGAAGGCTTTGCCATGGAGGAGATGGGAAAGGGGGGCAGGCTAGGGGGAAGGTGAGGGGGGCGGGAGGGGGGAGAACAAGGGAATCTGTGGCCGATATGTAGAACTGAATTGTATTGCAAAATAAAAATTAAAAAAAAAAACATAAAAAAAGAAGAAGGTGAGGCCTTGTTGGAGTAGGTGTGGCTTTGTTGGGGGAAGTGTGTCACTGTGGAGAGAAGCTTTGAGGTCTCCTATATGTTCAAGCCATTCCCAGTATCTGAGACTACTTCCTATTGCCTGAGTATCAAGATGTAAAACTCTCAACTCCTTCTCTAACACCATGTCTTCCTGCATGCCACCATGTCCCATCATGATGATAATGGACTGACTCTCTCAATTGTAAGCCACTCAATTAAATGTTTTCCTTTATAAGAGTTGCTGTGGTCATAGTGCTTTTTCATAGCAATGGAAACCCTAAGACAGAAGTTGGTACCAGAGACTACAGTATTGCTGTGATGGGCCTGACCATGATTTTGTTTGAAGGAAGATGGATCTTGTGACTGTTGATTAGAAATGCAATTGAACACTTTAAGTGCTGCTTAATTTACCATGCTAGTATGGAAGATAGTAGTGGTGCTGAGGGTGATTTGAACTGTGGGTGCCTGGATCAAGAGATTTCAGTAGAGAAGAATATCGGTATGTGACCTAGAGTCCCATCTTGTGATATTTTGTTGAAGAATGTGGCTGCCTTTTACCCTTGTCTAAAGAATCTGTCTGAGGCTTAAGTGAAAAGGTTCAGATTATTTCTGTTGGCAGAGGAAATCTCAAAACAGCCTAGTATAGACTCTGTTAATGTGGTTATTAGTGTTAACTCTAATGAAGATGTACAATGAAAAGGAACAAACTAAGCAAGGCAAATTATAAAATGTAAAATTTTATCAGGAAGTGGGATGGAGCTAAGTCCTGTATTCAAGGATATAAACAGATTAAGAGATAGAACAAAGGGAGTGGTGATCTCAGGGCAAGATCCTACCCAGCTAAATTTCCAACTTGAAAAAAGGAATTAAAGAAAAGCTTAGAGCAGGGTGTGGTGGTACACAGCTTTAATCCCAACACTCCAGAGGCAGAGGCTGGTGGATCTCTGAGTTTGAGCACAGGCTGGTCTACAGATCAAGTTCCAGGACTGCCAAGCTTAGGCAGTGAAGGAATCTAATGAAAACCAGAAGTTAGTGAAGATGTTATTGAAGGAAGGGGTATATTCTGGCCCTGTAAGCAGCAGAAATTGGCAGCTTCAACCATGAGCTCTGGAATCAGGGATAGAAGAAAGACATTATAAAACCTTCCTCCATGACTAAGAAAAGCCACTTCTCAGTCAGGGTTGTCCCAGAATTGAGGCCCTGAGATGCCATGTGTGAAGCTGTAAAAGAGAAGCCTGGCTTGCCTTGCAGACCCCAAGACATTAGGGATACCAGCCAGAGTTGTGGGATATCTGCCAAGGAAAGCTGTAACAACGAGTGGAATCAGCTCAAGAGAAAGAAGTATGCTGCAGTAACAAAGCTGAAAGGAGTTGGAGAGCTGAAGAGTGTTTTGACATCAGACATAGAGACTCAGAGTTTGGAGTTTACCCAGATGGTTTTTAGTCTTGCTTTGGTCCAGTATTTCCCCACCATCCTCCTTTACCTATGATTTGAAACAGTAATGTATAGTCTATGCCATTATATGTTGGAAGTATGTGATCTGGGGTTTTTTATTGTTATTTTTATTTTCCAGGGGATTACAGTAAGGAGATTGCATGAATTTCAGAAGAGACTTTGAACTTTAGACTTTTAAATAAATTTGAGACTGTTAAATGAGAGTATGGGGATTTTTGAAGTTGCACTGAATGTTTTTTTGCATTATGATATGGATACAAGCCTTTGGGGGCCAGGGAGTGGAATGTGGTGGTTTGAAAGAAAATGGTGCTTAAAAGGAGCAGCACTATTAGAAGATGTGGCCTTGTTGGAGTAGGTGTGATCTTATTGGAGGAAGTGTGTCACTGTGGAGGTGGACTTTGAGGTCTCATGTATGCTCAAGCCACACCCAGTATCTGAGACCACTTACTGTTGCCTGCCTATCAATATGTAAAACTCTTAGCTCCTTCTCCAATACCATGTCTTATGGTGATATTTTATTTGTACTAAAATGTGATTTGTATGTTAATAAATAAAGTTGCCCAGTGGTCAGAGCTATTAGCAAGCCATAGCAAAAGCTGGGTGGTGGTGGTGCACGCCTTTAATCCTAGCACTTGGTAGGCAGAGCTAGGTAGATCTCTGTGTGTTCAAGGATACAGCCAGCATTGGAGACACATACCTTTAATCTCAATACCAACCATAGAAGACCTGGAGGTCTGTACAGACTGGAAGTGACTAGGAGGTCATGTGGTTGGGTTTATAACTAATGAGAAGGCAGAACAGAAACTCTATAAAAATGACAGACACACAAGAAGTAGGTCTCTTTCAGAGAGGTAGGACAACAGTGACAGTGAAGGGTAAGGTTTTTAGCTCTTAGCTATTGCTCTGACTTCTTGGCTTTCATCTCTGTATTGGCTCTGTATTTCTTATTTAATAAGACGGTTACATCTACAATGTCTTCCTGCATGCTACCATGTATGACTATGATGATAATGGACTGAGCCTCTGAGCTGTAAGCCATCCAATTAAATGTTTTTCTTTTTAAGAGTTATCATGGTCATGACAGAAATAGAAACCTAACTAAAACAAATATCAACTTTCCAGTCAAGAAGCACTTAATGGTACAATCATGACATTACTGCTATATGTGTAACTAGCTTACTGCTGATTGCACCTGTATCCTACTCTGCAGGATGCAGTTCATGCCAGTAGAGGGACCTGGTCAAAGGTTCATTATTGGAGAAGTCATAGGTATTAGGAGAGAACCCTTTTTTTTTGTTTTGTTTTGCTAAGTGGAAATGTCATGCCTCCTGTAAAATATTCATAAGCTAATGCTGTTTCTGGCCTTGATTAATGCATACAGAATATAAACATCCATATATACATAGGTAAAAAGAAAAGCTATTCACACTTTTCATATATACATACACAAAAAGGAGGAAATCTATTCACTCTTTTAGTAGAATGTCAGCTATGTCACCATTCTAAAAACAAATCACTAAAATCTAATGTTCAAAACCTAAAAAATATATCATCTTGTACTTCTGGAGATCAGAAGATTAAATTGGATACAGGCCTGCATTTTTTGGACTTTAGGAGAGAACCTATCTTCTCATCCTTTCCATCCTCCTGAAGTCATTTACATTCCTAGGCTCTATCTCAAGATATTTAATTTAATCATATCTGTAAAATCCAGAGAAAAATTGATACATTCAGATGGGTCTGAGCAAACATGATAGGTAATTTGAAAGAATAAAGAGAGAGAAATTATATGGCCTTGCACATCTACTAGCAAATGTAAAATGAATAATACATGTGCCAAAAAAAATCTCCATTTGGCAATCCTCAATTTTATAATCATAACATAGACCCATTATTTGGAAAACAACCACAAATTACTTAGTAATGAATGCACATTATTCTGTGACTTTTCAAAAAAAACTAAAATGAATATTGTTTTATTATATATAAAGAATGATAAAGTACTCATTGACATTTGTGAAATCTAATAGTTTATCGTAAGATTTTTGTATGATTCTCATGAAATTTATCCACATTGTCTGTAGTTTTAGAATTCTAACAAGATAATTTGCATATAAAACTTTATTGTGTTTATAGTCATATAATATTGCCAGAATGTGTTATAATAAATCTTCTCCATAACTCATATAGAAAGGAGAGATAGAAAATAAGAGAAAACGAGGCTGAGTATGTCTGGGCTAGAAGGAGGGGTTCTTGTAATTACCTGGATGACATAGTTGTGATGGTAATCCTGTACTGCTGAGTGACCTAGAGAGGGAATTAAGCATGTACTAGTAGTATTTGTTTCACAGGACAAAGCATAAAAATGAAGTGAATACAGATTGGGACACATCCACCTGGACAACAAGGAGAAATTGACATACTGTCTTAGGATTTCTGTTGCTGTGATGAAGCATCATGATTCATGGAAACTTTTATAGAAGGAAGTTTAAATTGGGGCTTGCCTATGGTTTCAGAGGCTTAGTTCATTATAATCAGGGTGGGAAGCTTTGCAGCACACAGGCAGACATGGTGTGCTACAGGAAGAGAGGCAGCAGGAAGAGAGAGTTACTGGGCCCAGCTTGGGCTTTTAAAAACTCAAAATCTACCTCTAGTGACACACTCTCTCCAAAAATATTATAACTACTCCAACAAGGACACACCTTCTAATGCTTCTCAAGTAGTGTCACTCTTTGATGACTAAGCATTCAAATACATGAGCATATGGGGGCCATTCTTATTTTAACCACCATATCCCACTTTCAGGCCCCATAGGCTTCTAGCCATATCATAATGCAAAACTGCATTTAGTTCAAATTCAAAAGTCCCCATAGTTTATCAATCTCAACACTGTTTAAAAGTCCAAAGTTCAGAGTCCCCTCTGAGACTCAAGGCAATCTCTTCACTGTGAAATCAAAATCAAAAGAGCAGATTACATACTTCCAGCATACAATGGCACAGAATATATATTATCCTTCTAAAAGGGAGGTAAGTGAGCATAGTGAGGAAATACTGGACCAAAGCAATACCTAAAACTAGCAAAGCAAATTCCAACTTCCATATCTCCATGTATGATGTCAAAGTACTCATCAGAACTCAACTACTTCCAGCTTTTTTTACTACAACACTCTTGTCTGTCTTGGGCAGGTTCCACACCTGGTCTGCAGCTTTCCTTGGCAGGTACCCCATAGCTCTGGCATCTTCAACATCTTTGGGTCTCCAACATAATCCAGACTTCACCTTCATAGCTTCATGCAATGGCCTCTCTGAGCCTCTATGCAGGGACACCATGACACACACCTGGCCTCAGTAACTTTCCTTAGTCATGGAGGGAGATTCCATATCCCCTTTCTTGTATCCTTAACTCTAAAGCCAGAACTGTGTGTCTATGCTGTCAAATTCTGCTGCTTGCCAGGGCTGGAAATGGTCCCCTGGTTCAATTACATCTGCATCAGTTTTCTGTTGATGATCATTTCCTTCACTGCTTAAGCTTTTCTTTAATACTTTTTCACAAGTTAGAAACTTAGTTGGGTGAGGTCTTTCCCTGAGGTCACCACTTTATTCTGTTTAACATCTGGCTTTTCCTTGAGCTTTTTATATTCTTGAGCACTGGACTTAGCTCCATTATACTTTCCAGTGTGCCTTTTCTCCTCAAATTATACATTCTGTATTTTTCCTTTCTTAGATTGCTCCTTTTCCTTATAGATCTTCATAAAAGTAACCACTAATAATCATATGACAGAATCAATACTAGACTGTCTTGAAATCTCCTCTGCCAAAGCCATTAATCTAAAACTCTACAACTTAGCCTCAGGAATACTTTTTTGGACAAGGGCAGAAAGCAGCCACATTCTTTACCAATAAACAAAAACAAACAAAAAACAAACAACAACAAAACAAACCCACAAGAATAGTGCATAGGCCACTTACTAATAGTCTTCCCCTCTGAAGCTTCTTGAGCTGAGCCCCCACAGTTCAAATTGCCTTCTGCACTGTCTTTCATGCCCTCCTAGGATGGTCCATTAAGCCTTGCTTAAAGCATCCAGCCACTTTTCTAAATCCAAAATCCCAAAGTCTATATTCCTCTAACAGCTTTATCAGGCCTGTCACAGTAATACTCCAGTTCCTAGTACCAACTTTTCTTAGTTACAGTTTCTATTGCTGTAATGAAACACCCTAACCATGACAACTCATAAAAGAAAGCATTTAATTGGGGATTATTTCAGAGTTTTATTTCATTATCTTCACAGTAGGTAGCACGATGGCTCTCAAGCAGACATGGAGCTGGAGAAGGAGGTGAGAGTTCTACACCCAGATCCACAAGCAGAAGGAAGAGAAAGTCATTGGGCTTGGCTTTGGCTTTTGAAACCTCAAAATGCACCCCTAGTGACACACTTCCTCTAACAATGCTATACCTAGTCAAGCAAATACACATACCTTAATCCTTCTAAAGTAGTGCCACTCCCTGATGACCAAGCATTTAAATATAGGGGCCTTTGAAGACCATTCTTATTCAAACTACTACACAGATTAAAAAAGTTGGTGCCTCTATGTACAGAAGCTCTGTTCTTTCCTAGGAAAAGGTTGATTTCAAACTTTATTTTTCAGTTGCTTCTGAAAATTTTCTCATGTATGTCATGCATATACTAATTCAGTAACTAGCTCTAGATTAGTCAATCAGATACCTCAGAGCTTCTGAGGTTAACATTAACAATGGGCCCCTAGAATCAGCTTTTCATACCCAAATTTTGTCACTGAAAGACAGTTTATACATAGACAACACACATAATCTTTTTACTTTACTTTAATTTATCCTTTAATCTTTTTACTTAACAACTTAATAATTTTAAATTATGAAAAATAACATACTATTCATGTCACTGCTTTATGTGTTCATCATTAAGAGAGCTTTGATTACTGTTGTGGGTGAAGACTATTCATATGTTTAAGGAGACTATTGTATAAATGTGCCTGATATTCAATACCATATATGTTATAATTATGTAATATCTCAAAGGAAAAATGTCTGTTCACATAAAAAGGTATATATATTTTTCAAAGCTAAAGGAAGAGAGAAATACATTTTAAAATTCAGGAAAATTGCCGGGCGGTGGTGGCGCACGCCTTTAATCCCAGCACTCGGGAGGCAGAGCCAGGCGGATCTCTGTGAGTTCGAGGCCAGCCTGGACTACCAAGTGAGTCCCAGGAAAGGTGCAAAGCTACACAGAGAAACCCTGTCTCAAAAAACCAAAAAAAAAAAAAATTCAGGAAAATTATCTTTAGAAAACAATGTATTAAAGATAGTACAATGATCAACTTTCTGTAATACTGCTACATATTGCATCACAGAAAATCATATGCAAGAAAAAATCTGCATGTACTTCAGATATACTTATTATAATTTATGATTCATATTCATTATAATAGTAGAACATAAAAAAATGGAACAAAATCCTTTTCTGATATTTGTTTGTAAAGGGGAAAGAATGTATCAGACATTTAATTGTGCCTTAAGCAAAAGGCACAACACAAAAAATGTTCTGTACATAAAGTAAAAGATTAAAATATATATTATAAAGATTTTAAATTATAATGTCTTATTTCATTAGGAATTAAAAATATGTCTTTCCTCAACAAATACAACAAATCACATATCAGACTGAACAGATTTGCATTCATAACAGTTATCTGAGAACAAAACTGCTGCTTTTTAAATCTGACTTTTAACAAGGCTATGTTCAACAAAAGTTGTCTTAGGCAGATAAGGTTTATTTATATCCACTATTGTAGATGTAACCAACTGTCTTATTCAATAAGAAACACAGAACCAATGTAAAGAGGAAAGCCAAGAGATCAGAGCTAAGAGCCTTACCCACCTGCTGCAGCTAGCCTCTTCAGCCAAGAGACCTCTCCGAAAGAGACCTACTTCCTGTCTGTTTGTCTTTATATAGACTTTCTGTTCTGCCTTCTCATTGGTTGTAAACCCAACCATGTGACTGCCTCATCACTGCCTGTCTGTAAAGACTTCCAGACACACATTGGAGTGTGTGTCTCCAATGCTTATAAATAAGAGATCTACCTATCAATGCCTACCAAGTGCTGGGCTTAAAGGCATGCACCACAAATGCCCAGCTTTGCTATGGCTTGCTATTAGCTCTGACCCCCCAGGCAACTTTAATTATTAACATACAAATAAACTCACATTACAGTACAAATAAAATATCACCATATTTCCCCTTTTCTATTTTAATAAAAAGGAAAAAGGTTATAACTAACATAAGAAAAACTATATACAAAAGTACATTAACTATATACAATATATACAAGTAATAAATACCTAAACAATGTCTAGTCCATTTGTATTTGACAAATTCAGAGAAAATAATTCCATTATCTATCCTATTTTGGTAAGTCCAAAATGTACCTAATTCACTTTCTATCCTAACTAGTCTTCAACTATAACTAACTAATCTTCAACTATAACTAACTAACCTTCAACTCCCTCAGAGACCCAAGAAGGAATTAATATTACCTAACAAAAATAAAAACAGGAAGTGCATGCAAGCAATTTCCAAAAAATTTGTGAGTTGACAGAAACAGCCAGCTGCCTGGACAGTCACATGAGGTTTCTTCGCAGTGTTGGAGCATCATCTTCAGCCTACAGGCTTAGCGTATCTGACAGACTCATTTGTGAAGTAGGATGTACACAAGGTCAACAGTTCAACCTCACATTGGGTGAGAGCAGTCCATGTACCAGAAACACCTGAATTCCACTAGTGTCATGTCATGATTCAGAATTTTAAATTCTGGAAATTGTTGATGGTTTTTTAATTCAGCTGTCCATTCTTCTTGGCTGTATATATATGGCTTCATCTCAGCATCCTGTTCTTCTCCACATCCTGCTATTAAATGTCAGTCTACTATTGAGAGGCATGAGCTTAGTTGCTCTTCAAGAATAACTGTTTCAGCTGCTGTTCCATTGCACATCAGAAGCCATCGGCCCACTGCCTGTTCAGCTGCCTTCGAAGAAAAGGGCACTGTACCTTTTCCAGATTGTGAAGGCCACTTCAGGGATGGTGCCATATTGTCCTGGCCTCAGAAGATGCCTTTTGATAAAGCCATAACCACACTTGTTTTGGCAAGAATCAGTAGTCCTTTGTTTCGTGTCCTGTCTGTCTGTTTGTCAGCAGTTGATTTGAGGATACTTTGCTGTCCAGGGGCTAACTTTTGCCACAATGAAAGTTAACTCCAATTGCAGTTTTTTCAATGCCCATATTTTCTCTGAAGTAGAGTGGTACTGCCAGGAGCCAACATGTCTCATAGTCATGACAAAAAAGAAAAATTTTCCAAGTTATTAAAACATTTTAAATGCCATATTCTGTAGATCTCTGAATGGTTTGAAGATGACCTGTCTATCTAAAATATATCTGCTCAATTTTTAAAACATATCTAATATGACTACAAGTTCTATTGTAATGTCTAACTACTAACTTTCATTTCTTTATATCCTAGTAGTTGGTAATAATAACATTCAAGGATCAGAAAATTGCATTACATTGTTAAATGAATGGTATAAGTACAATTAGAAATATACATATAGCATTTTCTAACAATATCAATTTCAATATATATAATTTGTATACAATCTAAAACAATCCAATCCAATGTAAAGTATTTAAAACTAGTAACTGTCTTTTTCTTTTCGTTTCTTTTCTTTTCTTTTTAAACTAGAACCTGCTGTGGGATGTATGGCAAATGTGTTGCTGATTAATCGATAAAACACTGATTGGCCGTTGGCTAGGCAGGAAGTATAGGCGGGGCAAGGAGGAGAATAAAGCTGGGAAGTGGAAGGCTGAGTCAGAGAGACACTGCCAGCCGCCACCATGACAAGCTGCATGTGAAGATCCTGGTAAGCCACGAGTCATGTGGCAAGGTATAGGTTTATGGAAATGGATTAATTTAAGCTGTAAGAACAGTTAGCAAGAAGCCTGCCATGGCCATACAGTTTGTAAGCAATATAAGTCTCTGTGTTTACTTGGTCGGGTTTGAGCGGCTGTGGGACTGGCAGGTGAAAGAGATTTGTCCTGACTGTGGGCCAGGCAGGAAAACTCTAGCTACAAGAACCTTAAATCTAATCTCATTTGCATAGCCTTTTTCCTAACCCTTGACAACAACTTGTAACCAACCCCCCTAAACAATGAAAATTATCCCAGACCCAAAACCCATTAAAAAGACCAAAAAAACTACCCGCCCCACACCACCTCTTTGGGAATGTGGGCGTGGTATTCTTAAAATTGCTTCCTGCTGGGTATGGGCGAAGTTATCTTTATCCTAAAAGAAAAATTTTAGGTTAATTGTCAAATTCTAGGAAAGGTAACTATATCCTTCATTATCCAGTCTGTGTATAATGCCAAAGTTCAGGGTTTATCTCAAGTCCTTATTCAAGTAGTCTTTGAGACTGGATCATCTCACCTAGCCCTCTCAAAATCGCTCTGAGCACTTTGTAGTTCAAAGCTGATCTATAGATGATGTTTGTCAGCTTAGTGATATTATTATTGTCCATGTGGAATTGTTGTTGTTGTGGGGTCCCATCTTCTTTCTGGAGACTTCAGTTGATGTTAGGCCTGGCCGTGATTTCCTGCAGAAAACTGATAAGAGACTCGAACACAAAGACATATATATGCAGCTAATTGAAGCCTTTTTTCTAAAATTAGTTAGTACTCTATATGACCATTCATATCTTAACAAAGTTTAAAATGTATATATATATATACATTAATCTTTTAAAATTTGATATAAAATTTATACTTTAAGAAAAGTTTAAAGAATCAGAATAGAACCAAAGAGTTGAGATTAGTAATAGAATAGTCCCTTAATTAATTTGGCTTTTCTCCTGTCCCATAGCAGAAGATGGCTCTTTTCTTCTGGCATGATACAGGGAGTTTGTATTTTCCTTTTAACAACATGCTTGAGTTTAAAGAAGGAGAGGGTCATTCTCCAACTCCAAAATCAGCTTTAAATTTTAATTGAACTGGGGCTATTAGAAGACCAATAGTGTTAGATCTTTAGAGAAGAGCAGAAACAAACATTTAGGAAGACATAAAATTTTTTAGATGATATACCCATATGCCATTTCACGCTGTTTCCTGGGATAGATAATTTGTCCCTTTTCTTCAGGTGTCTCATTTGTCCAGTGTTCTTCAGATTCCTTAACCTTCATTCTCCTAAAAGATAAAAACAAAAACCTTTCCCCAAGACTAATTTTGGGGATGTTCTTTTTGGCAAGTTATTATCTGATTAAATGAAAAGGCATGTGTTACTGGTATAAGTTAGTTTAAATTGGATGTTCATGCTGATTGATGAACTATCACCTCCTCTAATTAAGAGGTCTCTCTTGTTCAAATCAAACCTTTATCAATTTTGATGGTACCCACAGCTTATCTTCTCCTGTAGAAACAAAAGCAAAACCTCGTCCCCAACATAACACATTCCCTGGTTTCCATTCTGAGGTCAGCACATCCTTAAAGTATATAGGCTGATTTAATTCTGTATTTTTTTCTATTATCCAATGTCTCTCTGCAGCTGTTGTTCCTTTTTCGTTGGCATTGAGAAAATTCAAAGTTAATAGAGCATTATGCAGTCTATTTCTGGGGGTTTTGTTACCCCTTTCTGTTTATTTAGCATATCCTTTAGAGTTCTGTTTGATCTTTCTATAACTGCTTGGCCTATAGGATTATGTGGTATGCCTGTAATATGCTTTATATTGTAATAAGCAAAAAACTGTTTCATTTTAACAGAGACATATGATGGAGCATTGTCAGTTTTGATTTGTGCAGGTATACCCATGATGACCATAACTTCTAGCAAATGAGTGATTACAGAATCAGCTTTTTCAGAACTCAAAGCAGTTGCCCATTAAAATCCTGAATAAGTATTAATGGTGTGGTGTACATATTTCAATTTTCCAAATTCTGCAAAGTGAAACACTGTGGGCCCTGGTCCCCCAGTATGAGTGGCTGCCTCCTTGCTTGCCGACCTTGACCAGATGTCCTCCCTATTCAGATTCCCTGCCACTTTCCTTCTCACCTAACTGATCAACTGGAGGTTCTTTGTTCCTGTATCCTGCATTTGGTGTAAACAGCTTAGATGCAAAAATGTAGCGAACTTCTGCCCTTCAGGGATCTGCCATTGTGCTGTAAGCCTGTATTTAAGGTTTCCTCCCTCTTTCAATAAACGGCATTCAGCTGGCATTCAGCATTCAGCTGTGGTGAATGACTCGCTGTCTCTCGTCCCTTATTTTTTAATCTGCAGCCCCTCGCTCAGACATGGTGAATGTGTGTCTGTAACGCGGGAGTTGCCGTTACAAAACACATCTATCTGCCAGATTCCATTCCTCTGAATACCCTTTGGGTTACATCCTGCTGGTAATGATGTTTGATTGTAGAAGGAACAAGTAGAACATTTCTTTACTATTTCTTTGGCTTGTTGCCAGGTTATGGAAAAATCCTTTTTTAAACTGTTACTATTGACATGATGTTTTTTTTATGAAATTCTGAGGCCTCCAGCACATTTCCTATCAATAATTTATCAATCTCATCATTGCCTTGTGCTAGAGGGCCTGGCAGACCAGTATGGGATCTAATGTGAGTTATATATAAAGGATGACTCCTTTTCCTGATTGTATCTTGTAATTGAATAAATAGTAAAGTTAATTCTGAAGCATCAGGGATAAATTCTGCAGTCTCAATATGTAATACTAAACTTTCAGCATACTGAGAGTTAGTTACTATGTTGAGAGGTTCTGAAAAATCCATTAATACCAACATAATAGCATACAATTCTGATTTTTGAACTGAATTATAAGGACTTTGAACCACTTTACTTGAATTTTCTGATTGTAACCTGCCTTTCCTTGTTTGTTGGCATCTGTATAAAATGTACGAACTCCAGATATGGGTTTTTTCCTCACAATTCGAGGCAAGATCCAAATAGCTCTCTTTATAAGATCAATTCTATTGCTTTTGGGATATTTGCTGTTAATTTCTCCCAAAAAATTACTACAAGCTTTTTGCCAAGCTTCATTTTCTATCCATAATTTTTCAATGTCCTCCTTAGTTAAAGGTATGACAATTTCTGCTGGGTCTATTCCTGCTAATTGATGAAGTCTCAATTTTCCTTTCCTAATCAAGTCAGAGATTTTTTCCACATAAGTTTTTAATTTTTTATTTGGTTTATTTGGTAAAAATATCCATTCCAATATAACATCTTCCCTCTGCATTAATATTCCTGTAGGAGAATGCCTAGAAGGTAAAATAACCAAAATGCAATCCAGCTTTGGATCAATACAATCCACGTGCCCTTCATGTACTTTCTTTCCTACCAAGGCCAATTCTTTCTCAGCTTCAGGTGATAATTCTCTTGGACTATTTAAGTCCTTGTCACCTTCTAAGGTTTTGAACAAATTATGCAGTTCATCATTTTTTACCCCAACAATAGTTCATAGATAAGAAATATCTCCAAATAATCTTTGAAAGTCATTAAGAGTCTGTAGTCTATCTCTCCTAATTTGCACCTTTTGGGGTCTAATTTTTTGTATCTCTATTTTATATCCTAAATAATTAATAGACTCTGCTCTTTGTATCTTTTCAGGAGCAATTTGTAATCCCCAGCAAGGCAAAATTTTCTTTACTTCTTCAAACATTCTTTCTAAAGTATCTGCATTTGAGTCAGCTAGTAAAATATCATCCGTATAATGATAAATTATAGATTTAGGAAATTTTTTACATATCACTTCCAATGGCTGTTGTACAAAATATTGGCACAGATTTGGGCTATTCAACATTCCCTGTGGGAGGACCCTCCATTGAAATCTTTTAACTGGTTGAGAATTATTGAAAGTAGGCACTGTGAAAGCAAATCTTTCTCTGTCTTTTTCTTGTAAGGGTATTGAAGAGAAACAGTCTTTTAAATCAATAACTATGAGAGGCCATCCTTTTGGTAACAGAGTAGGCAAAGGAATTCCAGATTGTAGAGAGCCCATTGGCTGAATTACTTTGTTAATTGCTCTAAGGTCTGTTACCATTCTCCGTTTACCAGATTTCTTTTCAATAACAAGTACAGGAGAATTCCAAGGGCTGGTTGATTTTCAATATGCTGAGCATTTAACTGTTCTTCTACCAGCTCTTCTAAAGCCTGGAGTTTCTCTGTTGTTAAAGGCCATTGCTGAGCCCATACAGGCTTGTCTGTTAACCATTTTAAAGGTAGAGTTGTTGGTGTCTTTGGAAGATCATCAGTTTTTGTGCCCTGTTCTTGTATAATATGGATGGCTGGTGACCACTCATTAGAATAATATCTTCTAATATTTCTCTCAGAAACATGTGCTAGTTTATGATTTGTTTCTGAGATTGGAGGGATGTTAATCTGAGTATTCCATTGTTGCAACAAGTCTCAACCCCACAGGTTCATAGCTATGTTAGCCACTTATGGTTTTAATTTTCCTCTCTGTCCTTCTGGACCTACACATTCGAGCCATCTTGCACTCTGTTTCACTTGAGATAATGTCCCAATTCCTAACAGTTGAACATTTACCTCCTGAAGAGGCCAAGTTGGATGCCAAAATTCTGGTGCAATTATGGTAACATCCGCACCTGTGTCTACCAGACCAGACAACAAAACACCATTTATTTTTATTGTTAATTTTGGTCTTTGTTCATTAATAGAAGTTTGCCAAAAATTTTTCTTTATGTTTTCCCCTGAATTTTCTTTTCTCTCTGTTTCATCATCCTGACCAGCATGATTTATTCCAATAGGCATTTGGTTATTTAATTGCTCTGAGTAGGGGTTTCCTCTATGACTGCAGGAAAGGTTTGAACTGGATTTGCTATGGAGGCCTGCATGAAGCCCCTCTGGGAGTTTCCCGAAGACTGAGGCAAAGGATTACCTTGCCTGTCCCTTGTTGATCTACATTCATTGGTCCAGTGTTTTCCCTTACCACACCTTCTGCATACTCCAGAAGGACAGGGAGTTGCCATTGTTCCTTGAAGAAACATTGTTTCTGTGATTGACCTGTTTACAGTCCCTTTTCAAATGTCCTTGCTTTCCACATCCAAAACATCTAACATTCCTCAAACCTTTTGAAATTGCTTCTCCTACCCACATAGCATCATGGTCATGAGCCTCAACATTAACTGTGTCTCTAATCCAATCTTCCAAAGGTGTAGATCTTGCCTTTAATGGCCTGATTACTCTTTTGCATGCTGCATTTGCATTCTCAAAGGCCAAAGATTCAATTATTATCTAACTAGCTTCTGAATCCGGGACCATTCTCTTTACTGCTAAAGCCAGTCTTTGTAAAAAATCTGTGAAAGATTCTTTTGTGCCTTGTATAACCTTTGTAAATGACTCAGCTTTTTTCCTGGTTCCTCAACTCTGTCCCATGCATTCAAGGCTGCCGTTCGACATAGAATTAGGGTTTGGACATCAAATAAACATTGTGTTTGTACTGAAGCATATTGGCCTTCTCCAATAAGCTGATCCTGGAAGGCTTGTATTCCTTTATCCCTCCATTGTTTTTCTATGTTTTTAGCCTCATCCCTGAACTAGATTTGCCACTGGAGCCTTTGACTGGGTTCCAGAACAGCCTGTGCCAGCTCCTGCCAGTCCTGTGGTATAATCCTATTATATATTGACCAAGAGTTTAACATTTGCTTTATGTATGAGGAATGCATACCATAAGATACTATTGCCTACTTAAACCTTCATAAATCTAACATTTCAATTGGAGCCCAAATACTTTTTGTAATCATTTTATTAGGCAACTGCTGTACGGTTGCCGGATAAATTAAGGGTGACTGTGTGAAAACAGGCTTTCTTTCTGTAACCTTATGATCCAATCTTGAAACAACTTCACTGTTAATTTCTTCTGTCTGAATTTGAATTTCTCTATTATTCATTTTTACAGGTTTAACAAGTTTTTCTAAAACTGTTATCCTGGCACTTAAATTGACTATCCTTTTAAATAGTAAAATGAGAATAAGCATAGTAATAAACTGCATAATTTGATCAACATTAATCTTCTCATATAGTTGTTCCATTGTCAGATTGCCTAAAATTTCAAACAAAGCCCAATTTTCTTCCAATGCACACATAAAACCCATTTTTTTAATGTGGAGAAAATTTCTCTTTTAAATAGTTTCCTTTAAAATATCTGATATGTTAAGTGACTTACCAAGTCTGTGTAGAACAGTAGAAATCTGAGGGAATTTCAAAACAGCCACCTAGTGTCCAAGGTGTGAATCCAGAGAGAGAGAGAGAGAGAGAGAGAGAGAGAGAGAGAGAGAGAGAGAGAGAGAACAAGAAAGTGTAGCCACAAGTTCTGCCTAAGAGCTTGAATCCAGCCTCGTATTCCCGCTTGAGCGGAGTCAAACCTTGGCTCTGGCTTCCTTAAGCTCCGACCACGTGCATTGGCTTTATAGGCAGGGGCCCTGTTCAGCAGGGCAAGCCTGAGTTGTTTGTAGCACCGGCTTTAAGCTAACCACTTGGGGCTATGGTTAGTCTGGCCTGAGGCCAAGCCAACCTGGGCCCCGGCTAGGGAGTCAGCTGCCCAGCCGGGAAACCGGACCTGCCACCAAGCCAAGTCAAGCGGTTTTTAATGGATTCTTGTCACATTGGGTGCCAAATGTAGATGTAACCAACCATCTTATTAAATAAGAAACACAGAACCAATGTAAAGAGGAAAGCCAAGAGATCAGAGCTAAGAGCCTTACCCACCTGCTGCAGCTAGCCTCTTCAGCCAAGAGACCTTTCCGAAAGAGACCTACTTCCTGTCTGTTTGTCTTTATATAGACTTTCTGTTCTGCCTTCTCATTGGTTGTAAACCCAACCACGTGACTGCCTTATCACTGCCTGTCTGTACTGACCTCCAGACACACATTGGAGCGTGTGTCTCCAATGCTGGCTGTATCCTTGAACACACAGAGATCTACCTAGCTCTGCCTACCAAGTTCTGGGATTAAAGGCATGCGCCACGAACACCCAGCTCTGCTATGGCTTGCTATTAGCTCTGACCCCCAGGCAACTTTATTTATTAACATACAAATAAAACCACATTTCAGTACAAATAAAATATCACCATACACTATAATACTGCATGAGTCTGTGGAACCATATGAACAAGTCACACTACTTGAATGGAAAGGTGGTTGGACAATGGGTAGACTGAAGAACCTTAGGGAAGAGATGTAGCATCACACTGCTAATGTCACTAGTACTCAAGATACTACTGACCCATTAGCCTTCTTACTGCTCCTCTGACATCTTTGTTTCTTAGAGTATAGATGAGAGGGTTCAGGCTAGGTGTGACAACAGTGTAGAAGAGGGCAATGAACTTGGCTTGATCTTGAGAATTTTCTGTTGGAGGCTGAAGG
Source organism: Peromyscus eremicus (assembly GCF_949786415.1). Classification (NCBI taxonomy): domain Eukaryota; kingdom Metazoa; phylum Chordata; class Mammalia; order Rodentia; family Cricetidae; genus Peromyscus; species Peromyscus eremicus. Next base: position 195,520 of record NC_081432.1, on the reverse strand, counting down.
TAAATGCACATGGCTGGAATGAAAAAGAGGCATACAACCATAAGGTGGGCTCCACATGTCCCAAATGCTTTCTGAAATCCTGTGTTAGCGTGCATCCTTAGGACAGCTTGAGCAATAGCGCCATAGGAAGTGAAAATGAGAATGAGTGGGATTAAAACAAAAATAGAGCTTGCAACCAGTAGAGTCATCTCATTAGCTCGAGTATCAACACAGGATAACTGGAGCAGTGCTGGGACTTCACAAAAGAAGTGATCTACTTGGTGATGTCCACACAAAGGTACCCAGAAAGTGAAGAGAGAATGAAGTGCTGAGTCCATAAAGCCACATACCCAGGAGGCTGCTGCTAGCATGTGACAGAAACGAGGATTCATGACAACAGAATAATGCAAGGGTTTGCACACAGCCGCATAGCGGTCATAGGACATCACCACCAAAAGAACACACTCTGTGGTGCCCAGAGCAAGGACAAAGTAGAGTTGGAGCATGCAACCAGCATAAGATATCGTCTTCTCTGGACCCCAGAGGTTGAATAGAAGTTGAGGGACAGAACTAGTGGTGTAGCAGATATCCAGAGCTGAGAGATTTGACAGAAAGAAGTACATGGGTGTGTGCAGGTGGGAGTCTAAGTGTGATAGGATGATAATGAAGAAGTTACCTGTCAGTGTTGCCAAGTAGAATATCAAGATCACCACAAAGAATACTACCTCCAGGTGAGGCCATTTAGAAAAACCCAGAAGAATGAAGTACCCTTCCGAACTTGCATTGATTTTTTCCATACTAATTTACATCTTCTTTTATTTTATCTTCACTTATAAGAAAATTTGAGTGTTAAAGGGAATAATTACAGTTGTTGACTGAAGAATATAAAGCATCATCAAACTCATATGCTACGAAACAAACAAAAACAAAAAAAATCAGTAAGTGAAGACAAAAGTGTCCCATTTGCTAGAAGCCTAACTTCAAAGTATAAAATGAATGACTGTTAGATGACCTGAATGGATACAAAAGTAGTTGATATTTTTGCTGAGAAATAGGTTATTTACATTTTCTAAACTATCCCTTTATAAACTACTTGTTAATCACAAAGTGAACTTTCTAGTACAAAAATCCTGTTGATGCCTCCATAATCACACACTATCAGCTTACTAGTGATGACACGTACTAGTACTGCATGACTGCTGACACAACTGAATTCTTGTTATGAAGAAACATGGGAAAGAATCAAATGAACACAAAATTGTTTGCCTGTACTCTACAAAAATGTCAGTTATTATAGCAATTAAGATTGAGGAATTGGGTAAATAGATTTTAAAAGCTGATGTCTAGATGTTCACACACTTGAAAAAATAGCACAAACTTCAGAGAATTGAAAAAAATTGAATACTCACTGATAATTTTGCCCATTTTAAATTGGTTAACATTTGAACTGTACAGAGTTTACATAAATAAATAATTATATTGGAGGGAAATGTTTGCATGTCTAATTAATGGCCCAATGGTCCAGAAAAAGTGATGTGGGATGTTCTGCATGTCAAATGTGTTGCTCTGATTGGTTAGTAAATAAAACACTGATTGGCCAGTAGCCAGGCAGGAAGGATAGGTGGGACAAACAGAGAAGAGAATTCTGGGAAGTGGAAGGCTGAGTCAGGAAGACACTGCCAGCCGCCACCATGACAAGCCGCATGTGAAGATCCCGGTAAGCCACGAGCCATGTGGCAAGGTATAGATTTATGGAAATGGATTAATTTAAGCTGTAAGAACAGTTAGCAAGAAGCCTGCAATGGCCATACAGTTTGTAACCAATATAAGTCTCTGTGCTTACTTGGTTGGGTCTGAGCAGCTGTGGGACTGGCAGGTGAGAGAGATTTGTCCTGACTGTGGGCAAGGCAGGAAAACTCAAGCTACAGATAATTTATATATAGATAGGTGCTATATAGATAGATGTTAGATATAGATAGATAGATAGATAGATTAGATAGATAATAGATACAGATAGATGATAGATAGATCGATAGATAGATAGATAGATAGATAGATAGATAGATAGATAGATGATAAATAGGTTGATAAATAGGTTGATAGATAGATGATAGATAAGTAGATGATAGATGGATAGATAGATAAAGAGAGATGATAGATCATAGATAGATAGATATAGATAGATGATAGATGATAGATAGATGGAAAGATAGATGATAGATATAGAGATGATAGACAAATAGATATAGATAGGTAAATGATAGGTGATAGATGATAGATGAGAGAGGATAGATATATAATAGATAGATATAGATAGATAGATGATAGATAGATATAGATAGATAAATGATAAATGGATGATAGATAGAGAGAGATGATAGGTAGATAAATAGATAGATAGATGATAGAGAAATAGAGAGATAGATGATAGAGAAAAAGATAGATAGCTTTTGAGTTGATAGACAATAAATATATGAAATAACAAAACTTTCCCAGAAAAATGTACACTAAGGATCAGTTCATTTATAAGATAGTGTTATTTGTTCTTTTTATAACTGTTCTGTAAGTTTGAAAATTTCACAATAAAATGATACCAAAAGAAAATATGAAATAATTTTATATTTCATGTAGATGTTTGTATTTTTATAGAAAACAAATCAAGTTCTCATTCATCCTAGGATAACAGATAACCAATTGCTAATTGAGTGAGGGAAAATTATTTCCACTCAACAAATGGTCTTTGATAACAAATAAATTATTTAATATTTGTTTTCAGTATTTTCTAATAGTTTCTGCTTATGTGATAATATAACTATCCAGGAGAAATGAAGATATTATAAAGACACACTAGTGTCTCTTACTCTGACTATCAGACTATTGAACAATGGACCCCAAGAAATGGGAATTTCCCTAGAAATGTCATGCTTTGAAAGAGAATAGTGCCAGCTGAGAGGCAACTTGTATTCCACATAGACATTTCACATAGTTCTAACAATTCATCAAACAATCTTATAGGATGAGATTGAAGCCCACATACTGATGAATCAGTGGTGGATAGACTACACCTTTACCTGGACTGCTTATATGTGTATATCCTTGGCCCTCTATGAAAACTTTGGGTGTGAGTTGGGGGGAGCAGGAGGAGTGATGAGAGGGGGATCTATGGTTGGTATGTAAAATGAATTAAAAAATTTTTAAAAAAAGGAAAATTATGATCTCACTTCAGAATTCTGAACACTGACTTGTGTGTGTTTCCTGGATCTCTTTTCCCCTTCCCGATATGACCACATTGAATAAATCTCCATTTATTGCTTTCCACTTTTAATTTGGCTTATTGAGAATAGATAGTGGGAATCTGACTTGCAGCACATTTTGTGATTCCCAAGTCTGATAACAGCAAGTAAATGATTTACATTTTGTTTTATCTGCAAAAAATTTCTACTTATGTGGTACTAGGAAGCACAATTGCAATTTTAATAATCTTACACATAGATGAAAGAGGAGGAAGAAACATCAAATTCAGAAGTTATTAATAATACTTATGAATTGAGATATGTATTATACCTCAATTAAATATGCCTACAAAAAGGAATAACTTTGTTTTCTAATATACTTACTTACGTGCCAGTTTTTTAAATGTTAGAAACATAATGTAAATAGAAAAATTTTAAAAAGCCATAGATTATGGACACATTAATGTATATGTATTAATGAAATAATAAAGCTAATAAAACTGGGAGTCTGGACGAGAGAGTGCTCAAATGTGTGCTAGAGACATATTTTACAAGAGAATAATGTAAAGCTATAAGATGAGAGGAGAAAGACCACTTACCAAAGTCATCATCACAGCCAACTTAATTAAAGCAACTAATTAATTAAAACAAGCTTTTTTATTCATGTACATGGGCTGCCTCCACCTAACGTGAGGTTAAAGAGTTCAGCCTCGGATATGAGGAAGTTCAGGGATGGGAGTTTCCAAATTAGGAATTGGTTGGGCAAAACAGGCAGGATTACAAGAGCAAAACATTATAACAAAGCATTATAAAAAAACATTATAACAAAACATTAAAACAAAGACATGATTGCAAGGTGGTCATTGATAGCAAACAGATAGTTATAACAAGGTAACCACAACAACCCTATTGAAATAAAGGTATGGTTACAAGATGGTTAAGTTTTTTAAACAAAAACATGATTCTTTTGTGCAGTACAAACCACTTGTAGTTAAGGTTACAGGTAGGGCAAAGCCCCATCCTTGAGAAACAGAGGTTTGTTTAATCATAAGTAGAAAGGAACCTAGTTTGTCTTTATTATAAGATGGATTTTAAGCCTAAAATGGAGGCAGGCTGGTTCGTCATAAAGCAGAATCCAATGAGTACATCCAGGAGCATGGAAGGGCTTGCAGGAAAGACAGGGGAAAGAACATAGTTACACTGTGAGGTAGAGAATTACGTAGGCTACAACCTGAGCCACTATCCCTACAAGTGGTCTCTTCTCTAGGAAAGTAAGTGTAAGCAAGGGCATAGTAAAGAAACCACTGAAATGTCTGCTCCATGACTAAGGGCAAGTTTTTTATTGTAGGTAAGGGAGAGAGAACAGCCAGAAGCATCTGGAAGAGTCCAGAACAGAGAGAAAAAGAAGCGGACTGGCTATGGCTGGGGCTAGAGAAACTGGCATAGAAAAATCATGCTGAGGAAAGGGAAGCCTGTGAACTGGAACAGACTGGAAGTTTAGGACCAAGGAAGAAGGGGGAAAGGCTAGGATGCTAGCTTGGACTTTGAAATGCATAACTTGTACAAAGGAGTCTGGAGGCTAGCATGGGCTGTGATATGTAAACATAGGTATATGCCAGGGGAACTGACTCTTTCTGGTATGTAGAAACCTGTTTCACAGGTTCCTGAGGAATGTTGCATGTGAGTTTTTCTATCTCTACCAGAAGTCCTTCTATAGTCCAGCTTGAACTGAGTCAAGACTGTCATTTTGGGGTTCCCTTTGGACCTGACAATCAGTAATATGGTATTTAAATTCTAGCATAGGTTTGAATCACTACACTTGTTTATTCTCCTTTAGAGAAACATTGCCTATATTTTACAAATCATTAAATGGTTTATTTTTCCAATTAATATATTATACTAAGAGTCTTACATTTGTTTATTTTTTTAAAAATAAACTATAATTCATCAATACCTATGACTCTTAAAAGGCCCTAGTTGCAGATTTCCAATCTTTCTTTGGAAAAATTAAATCTTCCATTTGCTACATAGTTACTGAAGGACCTAGGATTTAAATTTCTTTTGTTAACTGAATTCTTTGTCTTCTCCAACATTACCATCTTTGTTTTGTTTTCCATACTTCCATGGCTAATGAGAGAGCTTTCCTGATAAGCTGTGGCAAAAGCTGAATAAAGTCCTCTGTAGTTTCAACATTTTGACTCTCAATAGTTCATGTTCTATAAGTGTAACTCTTGCAGAAAGGTATTGGGGTAGAAATAAGCTTCATCATGAAAATTCGGAGAAGTCGGCTTGTCTCCAGGGCTTCTCAGCTAATCCTAATCCTAATTTGTAGTATTGTAACAGTGTCAGTAAACTAAAGTAAACCATCCTATTTTGCTGAGAGATAGATCCAGGAAAACAAGTCCACACATTATTTAGAAGGAACTTCCTTAAAAACTATGGCTGGATTTTAAAAAAAAAAATTATATAACAGTAAAATCTGTATTGAAAGTACAAATTTCTGGCTTAATTTCTTCATTCTGGAGGGGTAGGAAATGAAGTTCCTTTTTGTTCTGTGGGTAAGTTCTTCCTTCTAGGTTCAAAGTCTGTGTTGTGAGGAAAAAGTAGTAACTGTCCCCCGCCACCAGCACTGAATAGAATTTTCCTATTCTGAGCCTATTATTCTTATATAGAACATTATCTAGTGCTCAAATAATGCCTGAAGCCTATTTATTCACATCTTGAGTCTGTTCACATGCCCATTGTTGCCTTACCTTTCAATCCTTCACCTGTGTTGCTGACCCTGACTGGTACTGGTGTCCTTGAGAGCTCTAACAGTGCCTATACCTGATTCTGCTACAGAGGAGAGAACCCCGAGGGCAGTAAATACTTGTTTGTAGCCAGAAGGTGAAAGTCTGATCTTTTAGTGTATCCAGGGAGAGGTCTTATCTGAAACCAAATGAAGATTATAGAAATAAAGAACTGATTTTCTTGACTGTAGCATCGGGAGTATAAATCCCAAAAGTCAATTAATGCCCTGCAGGGACTTGTGAGGTTACACTGTTTCCCATGAATGTCTATCCCTTGACACTACACCACTGTTGAACCAAGGTGACAATGAAACTCTGGCCCAACCACCACTCTGAGTTGTGTTTACAAGAAAGAGGATGGGTTGTAATGAGATTGCTAAAATCCTCCTGAGTTCTCAAAACATTTAGAGCTAAATTTGATATAAATGACACAAATAACATAAAATTCAGGTCCAAATAGAACTCAAAATATTTGACATTAAAATTGGATGTCCTAAAACTCAGACCCAAAACTTAAACCTCAAAATAAAATTCATTAGTTTATTATAATCGTGGGTTTTATAATTATTTGTTGTTGAATTAAAATTCTGAGAATTCAAAATAATTATTGTGAAAAATAAACAATCAAAAAAGAAGACAACTGGACTTTTTTGGCTTTTCTTTGTGCATGATCTAATCTAAGTAAATAATTGTAAGAAAAAAGTTCCTATTATTCCAAACAAAACACAGTAACACAAATTCACATGGAATTTGTGGTCTTCTCAATTATTAAGACCATGGAGTATTGATATTATTGACAAAAAAACCACAGCTCTCACCTTAAAGGACATAAGAGACAGTTTAATCTGGAGACATTTTAAGTTGCCATGGTCTGAGAATGCAGATATAGATTAGCCCAAATTCTGCATTCCAATATAGAAGCAGTTTCATGAAATTTTACGGTTTTGCAGAAAAAAGAAACCTTTTAAATCAAGGCAAAACAAAATCACAGTGATAGGTACATCAGAGATTCAGTTACAGCCAGATTGGACAAGCTTTTCTACAGGTTCAAGATGCCCTTTGATGACATTCTCAGTTTTTGGATTAGTGGAAGCTAGAAGTCTGCTAAATTAATAGGTTCCAAAGGTTTTTATTTATTAGTCATAGGATGTCAGTTCTCATATTAAATGCAATAATTATTCTGAAACCATTTGGAATGAAAAGAAAACTTAACATAAGATCTTTAGAAATATAGCAATCTTACATGTAACAATTTTATACTAAGAATATTTGGAGGAAATACTATGAATTTAATGTTATTCATTATACAAATGAGATAAAAATTTATATAAGTATATATATTTAGAATCTGTTTTAGAAGGAAACTCTTAACAAAATCTATGTATATAACATTAAATTTTATAGCTTAATGAAATGGCTCAAAGAAAAATTGTTTTATATAAACAATTATCATTTTAAGGTTTATGAAACATCTAATATACCCAAAGATAACATTTTTTTTTTTTTTTGGTTTTTTGAGACAGGGTTTCTCTGTGTAGCTTTGTGCCTTTCCTGGAACTCACTTGGTAGCCCAGGCTGGCCTCAAACTCACAAAGATCCGCCTGGCTCTGCCTCCCGAGTGCTGGGATTAAAGGCGTGCGCCGCCGCCGCCCGGCTCAAAGATAACATTTTAATAAGTGTTAAGATCTTTAAAGACTTGAAATTAATAAAGTAAAATGTAGTTATCAGGTCTTAATATATAATCACAATATTTAAATTTGTGAACCTACATGTACATTTTAATTGGGTATATCAAACTTTATTAAACACATAACAAAATTAATTTAATATTTTAATGACATAGGTAACAACCAAAAACATACAAAAACAACCATCATAGACACATATGACATAATTACATGAAATTAGGTATACTTGGCTCATAAAAAATTGTAGAAAGCATATCTCTATTTTTTAAGATACAAGAAAGGTTCAGTAATATGAAGAATCAAAAGGTGAAATTTATTGAAAAAAATATAGGGGACTACTGAAGTATAGTTATGTCATCTTCTGAAAACATTCCTAAGAATATTTTAATTGCTAAAACAATCTTGGGTAACAATGGGTCTCTGGTCACTTTGACCAGACATGAATTTTTCTATAGTAAACTGGTCTTTGGCCAGACATGAATTTTTCTATGGTAAACTAGTCTTTGGCGCAGTCATAGATTCTATACAAAGTGACCCTGAGCTAAAGGTCAGTGCCTGACCATTTAACTGCTATCTCTCCACTTTGGTAAACAACTCTTGCTTGCTGCAAATGTACAGAGCTGCCTTTCTGTAGACATCACAATTTCATTTATTGCCCTTAAAAACTCAAACAAACTAGAGGTCAAGGCTGCTTCTAACTAGCTACTCTGCTTGGAACAGTCCCTCTGGTGGTAAATAAAGCTTCCATTAGACTTATTCAGGCATCTTGGGAGTTTTACTTTTCAGGTACCCCATAACATTTAGAGGCCCCAATGGGATCACTGAGGAGAAGACCCCTGACGCTTGAGTTTGGGCTCCTCCTAGGCAATTGTAAGGGTTGACAGTCCTAGGGGAGGCCACCAAGATGACATTCCTCAGTCCTGGGAATTGACTGCATCTCACCAACTTGCCCCTAAAACTTTTTTGAAGGAATGTACTTGTGCATCTATATTTGGAACCCCTCAAGGTAAGAGGTTTAAAATTAAACCTAGGCTTCCGGTTTCTGGTCTAGCCAGGGGCACCAATCCTGAGACTTGTGGAAAAAGCTGGACACACTGTAAGAATTCCCAAGTCCAGGGTCAGGGCTGGGACGCTACTGTACATCCTCTGGATCTGGTTTGTCGTAGTGGCCACCAATCTGTGTCCTGTATTTACTGGTTTCATTTTTGTTGTCTCTGTCACTTGCATGTACTTCTGTATCCCCAATAATCTTTTCTAGTTACAGGCAGACATGGGAAACCAAACCTCGGGGATGCTCTCTCCTGATACTCTGGTGTTACTACAGAGTTGTCTGCTCTGTTGTCTCCTGGGCCTCCAAGCTGCTCCTAGCTGCTTCCTCACTAGCTAGCTGCTCTGACTCTTGGCTCACGCTGTCTCCATATGTGGGTGACCACTTGTCTCTCTTCACCTTCCCCTAAAGCTGCTTGCTCTGTCTCTCACCTTCCTGATCTGCTGCCTGCTGCTCACTACTGTTTCTGGTCTGTGTTCAGAATCTCTTATCTCTGATTTCTTTGTTCTCTGCTTCCCTAGTCCTTCCCCCTGTCAACAGATTCAAGTTTTGCAGGGATGCAAGTATTCTTTAGATATGGCTAATATTGCAATATTGTCTTATGCTCTTCTACTTTACTGAAAAGCTATCTCTGGAGTTGGGTTACAGTCCTCTTGATACAAGCATGCTTGTTTAAATGTTTTCTAATCTCTGTCCTGTGTAAGGCAGGCCACCTGACACTGACAGGGAAAGTAGAGCAAAACAAAGTGGCCCAGGGGAAGGCACAATGTGCTTTAAAACAACTAAAAATTGTAGACTATTTCCAATAGAGATTACTCACCTCATGCCCCTTTTGCTTTTATTTAATGCTCTAAAACTTTGCTAAAGTATAAACTTTATCTCATATTTGTAAGACTATTGTGCAAACTTTCTGTACTCTGTTATTTGCAAGTTTATTGGGTATGATTAAAAATCTAAACTCTGTAACAGAAAGTTAACTTAGAACTTGTAACAAAAGGGTTGATAGTTAAAAATATATACATAGGTTATCTTAAAGGGCTATTTTGCTCAATGGGCTCATCTTGGAATAAATAGCAACCATGGACTTGCCACCATCTTGGCTGATGACCCCAGGAAGATGGAAGCAACCATATGGCTGGCAGTCATCTTTCTTAGGTTAAAGAGAGTATATGTATACACCCTGTGATTTCACCACCATCTTGATCAAGGTGACCACATGGTATAAACCAATTAAGGGAATACCCCTAAAAGCTTCTTAGTACTATTGAGCTTTCTGCTTATCGTTGTATTTCCATTTTAAACTAAGGAAGTGACGACAGGTCTTCAAGATAGCTTGGATTAGGATGGATTTTTCTATTATAATTTTTGTCTATAACAGATGAAGACAAAACCATAAACAAGATTTATGAAAAATAAGACTTTAAATCAACATATGTTTGATGAATAAGATACATTTGTTTAGGGTTTACAAATTCCTAAGGCTATAAAAGTCTATTCAGGTTAACAGAAACTGACTTAGAGATGTATGCCTAGTCATACACTTCTTTGCTAATTGTGTTCAACACCAGGGTTCTAGGAAATTTTAGATAAGGAAAAATATATGTGTAGACGAAATTATAAACAGTATTTTTTTTTTTTTTTGGTTTTTCGAGACAGGGTTTCTCTGTGTAGCTTTGCACCTTTCCTGGAACTCACTTTGGAGACCAGGCTGGCCTTGAACTCACAGAGATCCACCTGGCTCTGCCTCCCAAGTGCTGGGATTAAAGGCATGCACCACCACCACCACCACCACCACCACCACCACCACCACCACCCGGCTATAAACAGTCTTAGTAAATAAGAAACACAGAGCCAAATACAGAGGTAATAGCCAAAGAGATCAGAGAGCCACGAATACCTTATCTTACCACCTCACTGCCATAGCTTCCCCAGAGAGAACTTCTTCCTGTCTAATTTGTGTTTTTATTGCCTTTCTGTTCTGCTTTCTCATTGGCTCTAAGCCCAGCTACGTGACTTCCTCTTCACGGCCTGTCTATACAGACCTCCAGGTCTTTATGGTTGGTACTGGGATTAAAGGCTCATGTCATCACACTTGGCTGTGTCCTTGACCACACAGAGACTCTGCCTGCCATGTGATCGGATTAAGGGCGTGTGCTACCACCACTGGACTTCTGCTTATGGCTCCTATGACCTCGCTATGTGACCTCTGATCTCCAGGCAAACTTTAACATACAAATAAAATCACACTTCAGCACAATTAAAATATCACCACACATATGTTTGATAAATAAGGCATGCTTGATAAATAAGGTTTATAAATTCCTAAGTACTATTCAGGCTAGCAGAACTGACCTGAAGTTGTACACCTAGTCTTTTTATATTTGTTAACTTTGTTAAGTTTCAACTTTTTAGACAAACTGAGCCATACAAAAAACTAAACAAAACAAAACTGTGATATTCTGTAATGGTGCAGTATAAAAAGATTAGGAAAGTAAAGTTCCCAGTATCTCTGTGGACTATTCTTATGGTTTAAAGTTTTATTTTTGATATTAAAGGATTTCTAATTAAATCTTCAATTTTTTAAAAATTTTTCATTCATTTTACATACCAACCACAGATCCCCCTTTCATCCCTCCTCCTGCTCCCCCCACATCCACCTTCCCTCCCAAACCACTCCTAATCCTCTCCTCCAAAAGGATGAGTTCTCCCATGGGGGCATAGCTAAGCCTGGTACATTCAGTTGAGACAGGACCAAAACCCTCCCTGATGCATCAAGGGTGAGCAAGGTATCCAACCATACGTAATGAGATCTAGAAAGCCAGCTCATGCACCTGGGACAGATCCTGATCATACTGCCAGGGGCCCCTCAAACAGACCCAGCTACACAACTGTCTCATGTATGCAGAGGGTCTAGTCCAGTCCCATGCAGTTTCCACAGCTGTTGGTCTAATGTTCATGAGTTCCTATAAGCTTGGTTCAGTTGTCTCTGTAGATTTCCCCATCATTATCTTGACACCCCCTTGTTCATATAATTCCTCTTCCCTGTGGTGATATTTTATTTGTGCTGAAATGTGATTTTATTTGTATGTTAATAAATAAAAGTGCCTGGGGATCAGAGCTAATAACAAGCCATTTAGCAGAAGTCTGGCAGTGGTAGCACATGCCCTAACCCCGATCACATGACAGGCAGATCTCTGTGTGTTCAAGGACACCACCAGCATGGAGACACATGCCTTTAATCTCAATACCAACCATAGAGACCTGGAGGTCTGTATAGACAGGCAGTGATGAGGAGGTCATGAGACGGCAGAACAGAAAGTCAATAAAAGGACAGATACACAGGAAGTAGGTCTCTTTCTGAGGGAAAGGATGACAGTGACAATGAGGGGTAAGAAGGTAGTCGGGCTGGGTGGTGGCGCATACCTTTAATCCCAGCACTTGGGAGGCAGAGCCAGGCAGATCTCCTTGAGTTTGAGGCCAGCCTGGGCTACCAAGTGAGTTCCAGGAAAGGCACAAAGCTACACAGAGAAACCCTGTCTCGAAAAACCAAAAAAAAAAAAAAGAAGAAGAAGAAGAAGGTGGTCTTGGGCTTAGCTCTTGGCTACTGTTCTGACCTCTTGGGCTTTTAACTCTGCATTTGACTCTGTGTTTCTTATTTAATAAAACCATTCAGAATTACATCTACACTTCCCTTTCTTCTATTGGACTCCTAGAGCTCAACCTGGTGCTTGGTTGTGGATCTCTGTATCTGCTTCCCTCAGTTACTGGATGACAGCTCTATGATGACAGTCAGGGCATTCACAAATCTGATTACCAGGGTAGGGTAGTTCAGGCACCCTCACCACTATTGCTAGTAGTCTAATCTGGGGTCATCTTTGTGGATTCCTGAGAATTTACCTAGTACCAGGTTTCTCCCTTACACCATATGGAAAAAAGAAAGCATCTTCAACAAACGATGCTGGCATAACTGGATGTCAGCATGTAGAAGATTGCAAATAGATCCATATCTATCACCATGCACAAAACTCAAATCCAAGTGGACAAAGACCTCAACATAAATCCAGCTACACTGAACCTGATAGAGGAGAGAATAGGAAGTAGCCTGGAATGCATTGGCACAGGAGACCACTTTCTAAATATAACACAAGTAGCACAGATGCTGAGAGCTACAATTAATAAATGGGACATCCTGAAAATGAGAAGCTTCTGTAAGGCAAATAACACAGTAACTAAGACAAAAAGACAGCCTACAGAATGAGAAAAGATCCTCACCAACGCCACATCTGACAGAGGGCTGATCTCTAAAATATATAAAGAAAGAAAGAAACTAGACAGCAAAATACTAACCAATTTAGTTAAAAAAAAAATGAGTGACAGATCTAAACAGAAAATTCTCATCAGAAGAATCTCAAGTGGCCAAAAGACATTTAAGGAATTGCTCAACATCCTTACTCATCAGGGAAATGTAAATTGAAATGACTCTGAGATACCATCTTACACCTGTCAGAATGGCTGAGATCAAAAACACTGAAGACAGCTTATGTTGGAGAGGATGTAGAACAAGGGGAACATTCCTAGACTGTTGGTGGGAGTGCAAACTTGTACAGCCACTTTGGAAATCAGTACGGCAGTTTCTTAGAAAACTGATAATCAATCTACCTCAAGATCCAAAGATATCACTCTTGGGCATATGTCCAAGAAATGCTCAATCATACCACAAGAACACTTGCTCAACTATATTCATATCAGCATTATTCATAATAGCCAGAACCTCAAAGCAACATAGATGTCCCTCAACTGAAGAATGGATAAAGAAAACGTGGTACATGTACACAATGGAGTATTACTCAGCTGTAAAAACAATGACATCATGAAATTTTCAGGCAAATGGATGGAACTAGAAAATATCATCCTGAGTGAGGTAACCCAGATTCAGAATGACAAACATGGTATGTACTCACTTTACATCTAGTGGATACTAGATGTAAAGCAAAGGATAACCAGACTACAAACCACAGTTCCAGAGAAGCTAGGAAACAAAAAGGACCCTAAGAGGGATGTATAGATCATCTTGGGAAGGAGAAACAGAGGAGATCTCCATGAGTAAACTGGGGATGAGGGGGGCAATAGAGGAGAGTGGAGGGGGGATGAGAACATGAGGTAATGGGATGGTCGAACTAGGAGAGGGATGGAGTAGGAGAGCAATCAATTCAATTTTTTAAGGCTCAAACTTGGGAATAATAAAGATGTGAATTCCTAATCTTATAAAAAGCTACTAACTTGTAAACTATTAAAAATAATTAAGACATTCAAGTCACTGGTCAGTCACCTTATAAATGATTAAATTATTTAATGTGTTCAGAACTGTGCTTATAGAAATGAATTTACAGGGACAAGCTTATTTAGCTTTCTATATGTTTTCAAGGTTGAGCCTGAAGCAAGTAACTAAAATCAAGTAAAATTTGCTTAAAATCAGGTGTATTTAATAGACAGACCTTAAAACTCTTCAGAGATCTGCTGAATATGGCAGAAACAGAATATCTATGGGTCTAGACAACATCTATTTTTTGATGTCCTGGTGTTTAAACATTTAGTGGATTTCTGGTTAGAAAAAAAAAGGAAAGGAACACAAAGCCCATGATTAACAGGCTCTATCAGTCAAATGAATGACAGAAAATCACCAACAATGCTTGAAATATGGGTCTCAGCATAAATTCCTAGGAATGTTATTTTGGGGACACAGACATAGCTTCATTTGGTTATCTTTAACAGCCTAAGAAGCTCCCTTAAGCTGTAGAAAAACTTGACTCAGGCCAAACTTTTTTTTTTTTTTTTGGAAAAAAAAAAAGACTCTTTAGTATAAGCATGAGCATTTTAAGAGGGAAAAAAGTTGTTCAAGAAAAACTCTAAGATAGGTGGGAGATAAAGAAGCAAGGTCATAGCCGGGCAGTGGTGGCTCACGCCTTTAATCTCAGCACTCGGGAGGCAGAGGCAGGCGGATCTCTGTGAGTTTGAGGCCAGCCTGGGCTACCGAGTGAGTTCCAGGAAAAGTGCAAAGCAACACAGAGAAACCCTGTCTAGAAGAAAAAAGACAAACAAACAAACAAAAAAAAGAAACAAGGTCAGAGGAAGAAGAATCAGGAGCTATTTTGTAATTTAGATTTGATATAAACTCTAAAAATCAAAATTAAAAAATAGCATGTAATTTAACTCATAGTAGTTTGTTTAGAACACTTTATTATTATTGTATTAGAGTATGCAGTGAAACCACCAAACTAGGCCACTCCATGTGTGGAAAGAAAATTTATTTTAGGAGTTCAAATGTGCCATGGCTCTTTCTCAAGGACCAGCATATAGCCAAAGACATTTGGGAGACTCAAAAGGATACCTCTTGGGAGGCAGAAAGAATGGAAAGGTGGGAAATGCCTTTTTCAGTTGCAAAAGAGACAGGCTGGGAGGAAATTCTGTAAACTGGAATAACCTGAGAGTTTAGGAGTGATGGAGTGTGATGTTTGCAGGCCAGAGAGCCAGAGCTTTGATATGTGTTATAAGTATAAGGTAATAGGGAACTAACTAGGTGCCCCATTTGAGTTAGGTGGAGATAAGAAGTAGTAGATCTTCCTTACAGCAGAAACCTATTTCTTAGGTTTCTGAGGAATGATGAGTACAAGTCTTTGTCTATCTGCCAGCAATGCTTTATTAGGCCAGAGTACAGCCAGAGCTGGTCCAGGATGTCATTCAGGACATTGTCAGTTGCACTGGCATTTTATGAGTTTGAGGGTTAGGACCTAAAAAATTTAGAATTACCAATTTTTATCACGTATTATAGATCATTTTACATTTAACTAAAGCAACCCGCTTATTTGTGATTTTTAAAAATTGTGTTCTCTAGGGCAAAATAAACCAGTTTGGAGAGAGTGAATGTTCAGGTTACCTTTAGTTAGATTTCCCTACTTTTCTAAATACTTATGAATTAATCAGTAATTATCACACATAAGACCAGCTAGAGTACCAGATGGTGGTTTATACTTCCCCTTTTTGGAAACTTCCTTTCCTCCAGGAAAATTGTTTATATGTGGTAGCTTGAATGTAATTGGCCCCCATAATCTCATAGGGAGTGACACTGTTAGGAGGTGTGTCTTTGTGGGAGTGGGTATGGCCTTGGAGGAAGTGTGTGACTGTTGGAGTGGGCTTTGAGGTCTCTTTTGCTTAAACTTCCCTCAGTATGACTGTTAATCGACTTGCTGTTGCCTGCAAGATGTAGCACTCTCAGCTATTCCTACAGCACCAAATCTTCCAGCATGCTATCATGCTCTCCACCATGATGATAATGGACTGAACCTCTGAAACTGTAAGTGAGCCCTCTCAAGTAAATGTTTTCCTTATGAGAATTGCTGTGGTCATACTGTCTCTTCACAGCAATAGTAACCCTAAGACAGAAGTTGGTACCAGAGATTGGGGTATTGCTGTGATAGGCCTGACCATGTGTTTGAAGAAATTTGGACTTTGGTACTTTGGGTTATGAAAGCAGTAGAATGCTTTAAGCACTGCTTAATGGACCATACTAGTAGGAGAATGGAAGAAAGAGGTACTAAGAATTATTTGAACTGTTGGGAGCTCACTGAAGAGGTTTCAGAGGAGAAGACTTTTAGTACGTTGCCTAGAGATTGTTTTTGTGTTACTTTAGTAAAGATTGGCTATGGCTTGTTCTTCTTATCTGATCTTTCAGAATTCACCCCAATATCTGACTGCTAGGTTTGTTTTTATTAATAAGACCTTTTAAAATTCATGTTACAAGAAGGTCAACATGCCAACCTTCAATTGATATTTACAACCAACCTTGAGATTTCTTGTAGCCATAACATAATACAAAATACATTTAGTCCAACTTCAAAAGTCCCCGTAGTCTATCACAGTCTCAACAATATTTAAAGCTCAAAGTTCAATGTCTCTTCTGAGATTCATGCAATCTCTTAACTGTAAAATCGAAGTAAAAAAGCAGATCACTTAACATATATTGGCACAGGATATTCATCACTGCTTCAAAATGGAGGAAAGAAAGGATAGTGAGGAAATACTGGACCAAAGCAAGACCAACAAACATCTGGGCAAACTCCAAACTGTATCTCCATATCTGATGTCAAACTGCTCTTCAGATTTCCAACTCCTTTCAGCTTTGTTGACTGTAACATACTTATTTCCACTCTCTGTTAGCAGCTTTCCTCCCCAGATATACCATGGCTCTGGCATCTCCAACATCTTGGGATCTCCAAGGCAATCCAGGCTTCACCTTCACAGCTTCAGACAGTGGCCTCTCTAGGCCTCCATGCAGGGACACCACTGTTGTGTGATATTTTGTTGTGTTCTGACAAATAAAGCTTGCCTGGAGATCAGAGGGTAGAGCTGGCTACTAGTTAACCATAGAGGCAAGGCAGTAGTAGCACATACCTTTACTCCCAGAATTTTGGAGGAGGAAGCAGGAAGATCAGGAGTTTAAGGCCACCTTGAGATTGAACCTGTCTAAAAGAGAAACAGAGCCAGGCAGTGGTGGTTCATGCCTTTAATCCCAGCACTAGGGAGGTGGAGAGAGGATCATGCTTCACAACCCTAACACATGCCTGGCCTTAGTGGCTTTCCTTAGTCATGGAGGGAGATTCCATGACCCCTTTTTTTTTTATATCTTTGACTCAAAGCCAAAACCTTGTGTCTGATGCTGCCAAGTTCTGCGGCTTGCTAGGGCTGGCACATGGCCCCCTCATTCAATTATGTCGTCAGCAACTTTCTATTTTCTATGGTTTTATTCACTGCCTAAGCTTGGCTATCCTGAAACCTGCTCTGTAGTCCAGGCTGTCCTCAAACTTAGAGAGCTGCCAACTTTGCCTTCTGAATACTGAGATTAAAGGTGGGTACCACCATGCCTAGACCTAAGCTGTTTTTTAAATCCTTTTCACAAGTTGGAAGATTGGCTTGATGGGATCTTGTCCAGAGGTCTTCACTCCTTTTATTTCATTTTTTTAACCCGAGTATCTCCTTGAACAGAGGACTTAGCTTCATTCCACTTCCTGATGCTCCTTTTCTCCTCAATTTGTAGATTTTGTATTTTCCTTCCTCAGTTTGCTCATTTTCATCATAAATGTTCATAAGAGTCAACACTAGTAAGTACATGATAGAGTCTATACTAGACTGTTTTGAGAGTTCCTTTGCCAATACAATTAATCAAAACTCTTCATTTTAGCCTCAGGCAGACTTTTCAGACAAGGGCAAAGAACAGTCACATTCTTTACCAAAATATCAAAAGAATATCTAGACAACATACTTAAATTCTTCTCCTCTGAAACCTCTTGATCCATGCCCCCACAGTTCAAATCACCCTCAGCACCACTATCTTCCATGCTCCTACTAGTATGATCCATTGAGCAATGTTTAAATCATTCCATTGTTCTCCTAACCCAAAGTCCCAAAAACATGGTCAGGCCTATCACAACAATCCTCCAGTCCCTGGTACCAACTTCTGTCTTAGTTAGGATTTCTATTGCTATGAAGAGACACAAAGACCACAGCAACTCTTATAAAGGAAAACATTTAATTGCAATTGGCTTATAGTTCAGAGGTTTAGTCCATTATTTTCATGGTGGCATGCCAGAAAGCATGGTGCTGGAAAAGGAACTGAGAGTTCTTCACCTTGATTTACAGGCAGCATAAGCAACTGAATCCCACACTGGGCATATCTTGAGCATATAAGATCTCAAAGCCCACCCCCACAGTGATCCACTTTCTCCAACAAAGCCACACCTACTCTAAAAAGGCCACAATTCCTAATAATGCTACTCCTTGTAGGCTAAGCATTCAAGTACATGAGTCTATGAGGCCATACCTATTAAAACCGCTACAGCTGGTTTCCCAATGAGGCAGTTGCACATTGTGTGGTGGGGTGTTTCCCCTGATACTGCCACACTTTTAGGAGGGAGGCAAAAAATGCCTCTTATCTTTGATGTCTTTATGCTGAAGTATTTATAAAATTCCCAAGCTAAGGTCAAAGTATAAACAACTGAAAATGCAGAATTAGAAATTTGAGACTATGTGTCGGGAGGCAAAGATCAAACAATAAAGCAAAGTATTTAAAAGACAAAGACAACCAAAATGCCTTCAAAGTTCCAAAAGCAAACAAAACTCAAATGTCTTTAGAAATTCAAAAGGAATCAATAAAACAAGCAGAACAAAATGCCTAGACCAAAATGTTTTCAAAGCAAACAAACTAGATATCTTAAATCAAATACTTTGAAAACAGACCAAAAGTGGTAACTATAAAATTAGGGTACTTAATTACACAGCCAAGAATAAACAAATGAACAGTTGACCAAATCAAAAAAGTCTAGAGCCTTGGAAATGAATCTCTAACAAGCTACCTGAGGAAATAATACCAGATGAATTCAATGGGTCCATGCACATATCATAATTTTACTATGTCACTAAGCTCATTAAAGCAAATTATGTGATTTATTTCTTTTGCTTTATTTTAATTACTAACATCATTTTGCATTCAACTTAGCAATAGACATTTATATTCAAGATTTGTTGCCACATTTCCTGGAAGTATTTTAGAAGCGACCCTAATTTCTTAGTGTGTGCCCCATGACAAACAAAATATTATACAGGAATTTCCTCTTTTATCTTAGCTTGCAATTTCATCCATAGGAGAGCTATGTCACATCCATCTAAATTACTAAGAATCCCAAAATTTCAAAACAGTAAACACATATTAATAAAGACAGTAGGGAATATGTTCCTGAGTAAAATAGACAAATGAACAAATGAACTATTTGGAACAGATTTTTTTACTGTATTGTTCAAAGTGGAAAGGTATAAGATTCACTGGCTAAGTTCCTGACATAATTTCATATTTTGAAAAAAATGTGTTCTTACTCAAATAATTTAATATCTACATTTTATGTTTTATGATTTGGTGACCAGAAGAGTTGTAAAAGACCACAAAGTGTCCTTTATGAAGGATCAGACATTCTTATCAAAGACTACACAGTGGAGGGCTTCTCTCATAGCTCCCTCTCATATCCAGTCAGCCTCCTTACTGCCCCTCTGACATCTTTGTTTCTTAGGGTATAGATGAGAGGATTCAGGCTAGGGGTGACAACAGTATAGAAGAGGGCAATGAACTTGGCTTGATCTTGAGAATTTTCTGTTGGAGGCTGAAGGTAAATGCACATGATTGGAATAAAAAAGAGAGACACAACAGTAAGATGGGCTCCACAGGTCCCAAAAACTTTCTGAAGTCGAGTGGTTGACTGCATTCTTAGAACAGTGCATGCGATGGCACCATAGGAGCTCAAAATGAGAATAAGTGGTATAACAACAAAAATGGCACTCATGACCATGAGGGTCAGCTCATTTGCACGGATATCAACACAGGATAACCGCAACAGTGCTGGGACTTCACAGAAGAAGTGGTCCACTTGGCGATGTCCACACAGGGGTACCCAGAAGGTAAAGGAGGAATGAAGTGCTGAGGTGGTAAAGCCACTTACCCAGGATGCTGCAGCCAGCAGGTAGCAGAAACGAGGATTCATGAGGACAGAGTAATGTAAGGGTTTGCACACAGCTGCATAACGGTCATAGGACATCACCACCAACAGAACACACTCTGTGGTACCCAGTGCGAGGACAAAGTAGAGTTGTAGCATACACCCAGAATAAGATATCGTCTTCTCTGGACCCCAGAGGTTGAACAGCAGCTGAGGGACAGAGCTAGTGGTGTAGCAGAGATCCAGAGCAGAGAGATTTGAAAGGAAGAAGTACATAGGGGTATGCAGGTGGGAATCTAAGTATGACAGGATGATGATGAAGAGATTGCCTGTCAGTGTCATCAAGTAGAATATCAAGATCACCACAAAGAGAGCAACTTCCAGATGAGGCCATTTAGAAAAACCCAGAAGACTAAAGTACCCTTCCCAACTTGCATTGAAATTATCCACCATTGCTCATTTTCTCTTTTGTTTTATCTTCAGTTCTAGGAAAATTTGAGCATGAAGAGTAAGAGTTACAGTAATGATTGATAAAACAAATTATTATCAAACATATATATATGTGCATATATATACATATATGTGAGTATTCATATTCTCATGACTATGTCTCATATATTCATATATGCATTGACTTTTCAAGTACATGAAATATATAATATTAGTATTATTAGTTAGCAATTAAACTATTAATGAGTAAATATATTATATTCATATACACAGTGTAAATATATATATATGAAAAGTACATTCCCAAGTACTGGAAGCCAAACTACTAATAAATTAAATGACATTACTGACATGAAAGTATGCAAAACTAGCTAGTAAGTTTTCAATGGACAATACAATTATATAGTCTGTATCAACCTTTTATAAATTAGTTATTAATTACAAATTGAAAGGAAATTTTATGATACAGAGATCTGTTTGATTCCTCCATAGTCATATGATTCAAGAGAATGTCACCAGCATTTTGAGAAATCAATACTATATGGCTGGAATTGAGATATTTTGAACAGGACATCATGTCACTGAAATGACAACATTCCTTCCCAGAACATGCAATTGAATTTTAACAATGAAAACATAAGAAACAAGCAATCATGGATAATATGATAATGATCAAGGTGATGCATGACAGATGATAGATAGATAGATGATAGATAATGAATGATGATAAAAGACAGATGCTTGATAGTTGTTGAGTGGACAGATGGACACATGATAGATGATAGAAAGTTAATAGAGAAAGCAAAGCTTTTTATTAAAAAGTTTGTGCTAAGGTACATTACAGATAAAGGTAAATGATTATTTTCAGTATTTTTATAACTATTCTGTAAGTTTGGAATTGTTCTCCAATAAAAAGCTACTAAAAAAGAGTACAAAATCATTTTATATTCTTTCTGGATGTTTATATTTTTACAGAAAAATAACTTTAGCAAGTATAAATGTCTCATTCATCTTAGTGTAACAACTGAGTAAATGATAATTGAATAAATGCCTAACTTGGAGATGAAAGGTAATTTACATAAGACAAGTCGTTAACTAAATGACTTCAAATTTGTTTCCAGTATACCCAGGTTATTTCCATTTATGTGATGATAAAAAATATAACAATTGCTTTCTCAGTAACTGTACAAATAAAAATTATGGAAGGAACATATCACTTTTAGCAGTAAATTCTAATTATTTATGTAAGGTAAAATGTAGTAACCCTAGGTAAATGTAGGACAGAAATAAGCTTATTTAATGATCTGTTTATTCGCACTAAAACCTTTTTACAGCCAAGAAATAAAGTTTAAACAGAAATATGAATAAAGAGGCCCTTAAATACATCAATTCATGAATATTAATGAAATGACAAAACTGGAACACTGTAGAAGTGTGCTCAAATGTTTCCTAGGGACCACAGAAAAATGGTAAACATTAAATTTGGACCTAATAATAAAATGTGGTTTAATATCATAATTCTTAAGAGTATCCATAATGTAAACAGTAACTTCCTACAACTTAGTAACTATTCAGGACAATCACACAATACACGCTAAGAGGAATTTTCTTAAAAGTCATAGATACACTCCAAATAATACTAGTAATATACTGAGCCAAGGAGATCTCTTTAGGGAAAGCTCACTGGCATTTGAATGCTGTTGAAAATTTTCTAAGAGGTCTTTGCAAATTTTTTTAGAATAGGGCATTATTCATCATGAAAAACTGCAGTTACTTGCTCTTAGGCAAATATAATCTTTTTCCTTATACAATTGCCTCTGCAACTTTGTAAACTAACTAATCAAGTAGAAGTTATGAGGTCTCTATATTTCATAGACCATCTTTAGCATTTTCATCAATAGATCCTCCATAGAAGCTATGTGATAAGGGACAAAATTTATTAGACATAAAGAGAAAATATAAGAACTGTGGTTTTATTTTATTATTATTGGAGTACGGATTTTATCAAAAATAGAGATTTTTATCAAAAAAAAATTGATTTATTACCTGAGGATAAATAATCTTCTCTTGTTGGAACTCAGAATTATAGAAGAAACATGGATGGCTATTCCTCACTCCCAGCACTGGCCAGCATCTTCTCATCCTAAGTCTATGACTCTCATCTCTAATATTAACTAGTTAGTATTCAAGTAGTGCTTAAGCCTCACTCACTTTTACCCTGAGTCTGCCCACACTCTACGTGCTGTCTTTCCTCCATCCCTCACCCATATGGATGACTGGCTGGCTGGTATTGGTCTCTTTGAAGGCACCAGCATAACCAGTCCTGCCTCTGATTTTACTACGTCATGCTAAGAGAGAAGAGCCTCTGTGATTATCGTTTAATAGCTCCATGGCTCATAAAATATTTATTTGTAGCCAAAGGAGAAGATCAGAGCATTCAATGTATCAAGGAATTGTCCTTATCTAAGATCAAATGAGGTTTGTGGAAATAATGAAGAATCTGATTTGATTTCTTTGAGTGGGCTAGTAGGAGCATGAATGCCAAGGAGTCAACTGAAGCTCCATAAGGAACTGTATTGGTTAGTCCTATTCCCAGGAATAGATTTCCCATGACAAAACATCACTGTGACAAGGAATCTCTAGATGAATCACTGAGAAAATAGACTCTAAGAGGTGTTTATAGAGAAGAGGATGGATTGTCCCAAGTTATTTGAATTATTTTTCCTCAATTAGAATTTGAAAGATAATTAGTAAAAATAATCTTGTTTCAGGGTTGGAGAAGACATTCAATATTTTATTAAAAACAAAGTTATTTTTACTTCATTCAAATTGAGTTCTTATTTGGGTCTACCTAATGTGTTTAAAATCCAATCTGTAAATCAACAGGTTCACTACATGTTACCTGTTGTTATTATTATTATAGCATATTTTAGCTACAACATACATTTTATAAATCAATTCTGCCTTTTCTTTTTGTGCTTAAAATGTTAACTAAAATGTGTGTTACATGTCTTTCCATCCTTTTTAGTGCACTAATATCATAGATAAACTTTTATCACCCTCAGCTATCACTGTATGTGCCAACACCTCACATACACACATAAAAACCACCACCAAGAGCAGCTAGTCATCATTTCCCCTCACCATAATGTATGCACGATTTAACAGCAAATTATTTTTTTTATTAAAGATTAAATATTAATAAATATTTTATTGAAAAAGAAATACCATTATATGGATACTTAATAATTTTAAATGTCTCTGCTTTACTATGGAGGAATTTAAAAGTGATACTAACTCTGTAACTATCAGAAGAATCCATCCGGTTATCAGAATCTAGGAAAAGTCTGATACCCTGGACCAGAGTGGATTGTACTTGTACCCCACATCTTATAACAGACATACTGCTCACCAAACTTGATAAACAAATTTTAGCTTAGATCAATCTGTAGGGCACCAGAACATGTTGTAGAGTTTTTAATATCACCTTTTTGAGAGACATGAACATATAACATGTTTAGTTTCAAGAAGATATTTTTAAAGCAACCTTTTATTATTTTCTCTCCAAGACACTTAAGAGGTAAGATACTCTGAAATATGTGACAAACTGTGAGACTATGGTAGATGGATTACTGGGAATTGTGTTCTAGAAAGTGGTATTTAGTTCTTGCTTAATATATTATTTTTATCCATTTTCATTTGCATTGACTTTCAGAAAACTCTACATTCCACAAGTGAGAACTCATAGCATTATATGATACAGTGGTACCACTGAGGATACCAATACTGACATGGTGGTAGGAACTGTTTATTCTTATTTTTGCAAAGATAAATGCTAGTCATGATGCTGAAAATAATAGATTGGATTAAGTAGATCTATTAAAATAATCCCCAAAGTAAAAGAAATGAAAAAATCCAATGCCTTCTACGACATTGTGTCTTGAAACACAAGCTTACTATGTCCACATATGGATTTGGTACCATAAGGACCAATTTACTAGTATTATTTATTTAATTGATCATTTAAGTGTTTTTTGTTTTCTTACCAGGATATAAAGGTTGTAATACCAATGGTCTACAGAGAAACACCTTTTGGATTATGTATGATTCATTAAACAAAAAAAAATTGGATCTATTCTTATTACAAAAGGAAAATATGGGAAGCAGAAAACTTTCAACCTCCCCCAAGACCCAGTTATACCACTCTTGGGCATATACCCAAGGAATATTCAATCATACCACAGGACACATGCTCAGCTATGTTTATAACAGCATTATTTGTAATAGCCAGAACCTGGAAACAACCTAGATGCCCTTCAACTGAAGAATGGATAAATAAAATGTAGTACATATGTAGTACACAATGGAGTACTACTCAGCAGAGAAAACAATGACATCATGCGGTTTGCAGGCAAATGGATGGAACTAGAAAAAAATCATTCTGAGTGAGGTAACCCAGACTCAGAAAGACAAACATAGTATGTACTCACTCATAAGTGGATACTAGATACAAAGCAAAGGATAACCAGACTGCAACTCACAACTCCAGGGAGGCTACCTAGTAAAGAGGACCCTAAGAAAGACACAGCAATCGCTGAATGACAGAAATGGATGAGATCTACATGAGCAAACTGGGGATGGGGGGCAGGTAATGGAAGGCAAGGGTTGGGGGAAAGAGAGCTTAGGAAAGCGGGAGGTCCCAGCTGTATCAGGAACAGAATGAGAGAACAAGGAAAGAGATACTATGATAAATGAAGACCCCATGGGAATAAGAAGAAGCAGAGTGCTAGAGAGGTCCCCAGAAATCCACAAAGATGACTCCACTATAGACTACCGGCAATGATCGAGAGAAGGTGCCTGAGCTGACCTGCTCTGGTGATTGGATGGCTGAACACCCTAACTGTCATGATAGAAACCTCATCCAGTAACTGATGGAAGCAGATACAGAGATCCTTGGCCAAACCCAAGGTGGAGCTCCAGAAGCCCAATCGGTGAGAAAGAGGAGGGATTGTATGAGTGAGAGCTATTGAGACTATGATTGGAAAAAGCACAGGGACAAATAGCCAAACTAGTGGAAACACATAAACTGTGAACCAATAGCTGAGGAGCTCCCATGGAACTTGACCAGGCCCTCTAGATAAGTGAGACAGTTGATTGGCTTGAACTGTTTGGGAGGCCCCCAGGCAGTGGGACCAGGACCTGTCCTTGGTGTATGAGCTGGCTGTTTGGAGCCTGGGGCCTATGCTGAGACACTTTGCTCAGCCTTGGTGTAGGGAGGAGGGGACTGGACCTGCCTCAACTGAATGTACCAGGCTGGGCTGACTCCCCAGGAGACACCTTGCCTTGGAGGAGGTAAAAATGGAGGGTGGATTTGGGGTGAGGGTTAGAGGGTGGGAGGAGGGAGGATGGGAGAATTTGTGGCTGATATGTGAAATTAAATTAATTATAAAATAAAAATATTTAAAAAAAGAAAACATTTTATGTCTGGCAAAGGAAAGGAAGACACAAAATGCTAGAAACTGTTCACAGCCAAAATTAACAAATTAACAAAATTAACAACTCAGGCCAAAATTGTGCAGCTCAGATATTATTTAGTGCCTCCTTTGATGAAACTTCCAGTTACCTGCTTATTTCTGCTGTGGTTTGTGGTGGTATTGTGTTCCCCGAAATATTGTGTACCCTAATAAACTTATCTGGGGTCAGAGACAGAATAGCCACAATATTAAACATAGAGGATAGGCAGTGGTAGCACACACCTTTAATCCCAGCACTTGGGAGGCAGAAATCCATGTGTTCAAAGATACAACCAAGCATGATGACTCAAGCCTTTAATCCCAGAAAGCGAGCCTTTAATCCCAGGGAGTGATGGTAGAAGGCAGAAAGGTATATAAGGCATGAGAACCAGAAACTAGAAGCATTTGGCTGGTTAAGCATTTGGCTGGTTAAGCTTTTAGGTTTTGAGCAGCACAGTTCAGCTGAGAGCCATTCAGATATGAGGACACAGAGGCTTCCAGTCTGAGGAAACAAGATCAGCTGAGAAGTTGATCAGGTGAGGTTAGCTGTGGCTTGTTCTACTTCTCTGATCTTCCAGTGCTCACCCCAATACCTGGTTCAGGTTTGATTTTATTAATAAGACTCTCTAAGATTCCTGCAACAGTGGTCATTCCATTTTGAAGTTATTAGTCATTCTCTTTTCTTTATGTCTACTGATTTTTCCAAGAGATAAAGCAAGACTATAGATAATGTGATGAGAAGTATGACACAGCTTTAGAATGCTGTATTCTGGAATTCTATGAATTCCTGTCTAAAGCTAACTCTCTTCATAAACTTTCTCATATGTTACTTATTTCACTCACCTGGGAAGCATGGATACTTTCTGTTGCTCAAATCTTAGGTAGTCTTTCAATAAAAAAATGCAGAGTCAGATATTGGGGTGAAAGCTGAAAGATCAGAAAAGCAGAGCAAGTCACAGTCGCCTCACTTTGCCAACTCCTCTTCCAATCCTATTTCCACAAATCCTCAGACTGAAAGCCTCTAAGTGCTCACCCAAAAGGCCTCAGCCAAAAAGAGCCTTTAAAGAGTTCCTGTCTCCTCATGCCCTATATACTTTTCTCCGCCCTGCCATATTATTTTCCTGGGGTTAAAAGTGTGTGTGCTTCCCAAGCAAAGGCATGAAATCTCAAGTGCTGGGATTAAAGGTGTGTGCCACCACTGCCTGGCTCTGTTTTCTCTCCTATACTGAGTCAATCTCATGTAGTCCAGGGTGGCCTTGAACTCACAGAGATCCAAACAGATCTCTGCCTCCCGAGTGCTAGGATTAAAGGTGTGTGCCACCACTGTCTGGCCTCTATGTTTAATCTAGTGGCTTGTTCTGTTCTCTGATCCTCAGGCAAGCTTTATTAGGGTACACAATATATCACCACAACTTTCTTGCTTTCAGCTTAGGTTTCTGGCTCCTCACACAAGTATGTTATTCAGTGACTGTTGTCAGCATTGCTAGATTGTGCTTTCCCAGGAGCCCCATTCTTTTCATATTGCATCATTATCTAGTACTCAGATGAGACCTTTAGATAGCTCAGTCTGGCTTTCCATCAGCACTTTCCACCACTGAGAGAGTTGCAACATTTCCTGCCTGCCATCATCTATGGTCATAGTACTGCCACCTATGAAGCACTATACTTTCTGGTGGTGTCTTGCAAGTATCTTCACTAGGGTGTTTTAGTTGTGGTTGCTATCTGCTGTGTAGATAACACCTATGTTCTTTAAAGTTTTATCACCACAGCATTTATTATCACCTTGCCAGTCTTTCTCACCCTCATCTACTTTAGGTGCATTGCATATAGTGACTTCATCTTTCATAAAACCACCTACTGAAGGAAAGTCTTCATTTGTATTTCCTTATATTAGTTTTGTGTGTATGCCACTACAACACAGATAATAGTGATAAATAGGGAGAAAAATAGATACAATTGTCAGACATAAATGTATCTCTAGGAAATAAAACTTTCCTACCCTAAACAGAGTAAATTCTTTCTTCTCTATGTAATACTCATTCTAGTGTTAACAATCTCAACAAAACACAGATAAACCAAGGTTGTAAAGAAGTCTATGAGAATGACTGTCAAAAAAAGGTGAGTTTCTATATTGATCCAAATGCTATTTATGTTGGCAAACTTACAGTGGCAAATAGGTTCCAGAATGGACAAATGAAAGTAATCTTTGACACTACTTGTTAAAATAAAGTGAAGATTCGCTGGGTGGCTGTCTCCTATGCTCATGTCCTGTGAATCTACGTCACCTGAGGACCAAAATGGATTCCAGCTCAGGAGACTGATAATCTGTTTGGAAACATGTGCCTGAATTGAGAACACTGGATTTTTCTGACATTAACTCTGCTCCAGACCACACCATTTAAGTTTGTGTGAATTATATAGAAAACTGAGAGGCTAAATGTAAATAATTAAAATAATGAGATATTTCTACATTTGTGTGAAGTTTTCACATCAGTTGGTATCGTACTCATTGTACATCTGTTTTACTTCATTCGTTTATGATAGCACATACTGTGCCACTCTGTACAGTCAGAGAATTAAAACATTTTTAATATTAGACAAGAAACATAAATGCAAAAATTTAAATATGTGAGATATAGCTACATTTGTGCTTGGAGAGGAACATATAGCTTTAAATGCTTAGGCTAATGAATATGCCAATGCAAAATCTTGTTTGCAGGAAAATTAATGGAACTGCATTCCATTATGTTAAATGAAATAAACTGCCTTAAATAAGTGTTGTGTATTTCCTTTCATATATGGAGTAATAATGAAAACAAGAAGAAAGTAGAAGCCGGGCAGTGGTGGCACACACCTTTAATCCCAGCACTCAGGAGGCTGAGGCAGGTGGATCTCTGTGAGTTCAAGGCTAGCCTGATCTCCAGAGTGAGTTCCAGGAAAGGCACAAAGCTACACAGAGAAACCCTGTCTCAAAAAACCAAAAAAAAAAAAACCCACAAGAAAGTAGAAGAGGGACCACTAGGAAGTATAAAAAGAGTACCAGGATTGACTACCTTACATACATGGTTTAAGGTATTTTAAAATTAAATGAATTTATATATTGTGTGTGCATGTGTGTGTAAGGTTAGCACCTGTGCACTCTAGCACACAGATTGAAGTTTAAAGACCACCTATAGAAGACAGTTCTCCCCCTTCCATCATGTGGGCCAGGAATCAGTCTCAGCTGATTATAAGTGGAGGAAAGTACCTTGAGCAGCTGAGTCATTTGTATGGCTCAGTGTTTTAAAATGTCATAATGAAACTTACAACATGCATGCATACTATACATACAAATACATACACTTAGATTAAAAAATGAAGAAATTTCTAACAAACATGATTTTATTTTCTATCTTGAAATACCAAAAATACATATTAATTAAGCTCAAAAGACAGCAACAGAAGTAATACTAAGTATAAAGGTAGAAACTATGAAAAACAGAACAAAATATTTAAAATAATATATAAAACCAAAACTTTATCCTTTAGTTATTGCAAAACCAACAAAATTTTAGTAGATTAAAATGTGATGGGAATACAAATTACTAAATCTCATTAAATAAATAAAAGGTGTTTACTAAATATCTTACAAATGTTGAAAAGATAGGATGAATAAAGAGCTTGACAATTTAAGTGAAATCAACAAGTTCTTTGGAAAATGTTAATAACAAAAGGCATAAAAGTAGAAACCTACACATTAAATATGAATGAAAATAGTTTTAATTTAAAATTATCCCACAAAGGGGTTTATAGGTCTATTTGTATAAACTAATAAATTACTTTCAACATTTGAGAAAGTAATGTCAATTCTAAAGAAAGTAGAGGAGGGGAAACATCAGATAAAACATGGGCTCAATGTACAAACCTTCCAGTGACCACAATAAAAATAAAATACCCCTGACAATCATCTATAACTTTAGACTCAGAAATTTTCTACACAGGATTAGCAATAATACACAGAAAAAAAATTAAAGGCATTGTATTTTGATGAAGTTGAGAATTTTCCACTTGGGAATACTGTGTTTGGCAATGTACACAAGTCATGGAATGAAATTCATCTAATTAATAGAATAATAGAGAAAGCTACAAGGCCATCTCAAGAGAGATGTAAAATTATTTGGTTTATATTTCATATCTTTTCAAAATAAACACTTAGCAAACCAGGAATAGAAATAGCATTCTAAACCATGAAAAGAAATTTAATAGTAACAATAATAATAATAATAATAATAATAATAATAAAGCAAATCATAATTATTAGCAGATACTGAATACTTTCACTAAATTCTTAGAACAGGATCCAGATTTCCAATTTGAGTCCTTTAACTAAAACTTATACTGAATATTTTAGCCATAAGACATGAAAGGGAAAACATCATAAGAGTGAGGGAGAGTTAAATAGGAATGTATACTAATGATGACATATTTAGAAAACCCTGAAAGACATCATAACTCTGCCAAACTGAACTGTGCAATCAGCAAACTTAACAAATATAAGATCACATGCCTAAAGCAGAACTGACAGCAGTATTCAAAACCATGAAACACTCAAAGGTCACCTTAACAAAATACATACAGAGAACAAATGAAATGCCCCCAAGAGAAAATATGATTTGAATGAATAAGTAGAAAGTATGTTTATGAATCTGAATAGTCAAGTTCTTTGGGTTCCCAGTTTTTCCCAAATTGTTTC
Source organism: Peromyscus eremicus (assembly GCF_949786415.1). Classification (NCBI taxonomy): domain Eukaryota; kingdom Metazoa; phylum Chordata; class Mammalia; order Rodentia; family Cricetidae; genus Peromyscus; species Peromyscus eremicus. Next base: position 164,551 of record NC_081432.1, on the reverse strand, counting down.
ATAAATTAATCCAATCTCCATGAAAACTCCAGGAGCCTAATGTGAAAAGCAAAACAAAGTAAACCCAGGTTGTAGTTCTCTGAAGCTGAAAATTTGTTTTATTGATAGACAGTATTTCTCAAAGAACAAAAATCCTACAGGCTTAAAGGTAAAATTTCTTAAGAAAAAAACAGCTACTTCACCCAGGACAGACACATATACACACACACACGCACGCATGCATGCACAAACACACACACGTATATATGTATGCATGTACGTGTATATATAGTAAAATGTAATATTTTACTTAAATTATATGTGACACCGATATGTACATATATAAATTATTAAATGTACTTTGATTATATGTATATATATTTATATGTAAATTATACCTTAATAAAGTCATGAATTATTTTTTAATTTAAAAACTGATACTACACAACAATTTCTACAATATAAAGAGATTTTTTTACATCACTGCCCCAGTTGCTAGCCAGCATGGAAGACTCCTGTGGGCAGGTTCCCCCACCAAAACCCCCCATAGGACCCTGCAATCTACAAGACCCACACCTTACCCCAAACCTACCCATCCCCCTGTAACCCCAGCAGCTTCTTCAGACACAGAATCCCCCAGCTCTCATCAGACCAAGAGCTCTGATAGAAACAAGAGTGGCTCCCTGAGAAACAGAACCTGCCAGCTCCAATTAGACCAATAGTTAAGACTGGACCCAGAGTGGCCCCCTGAGACACAGACACAGCAAGCACAGATTGGACCAAGAGTAGCTCGCTCGGACACAAGCACCTTTTGCACCTATTGGAGGAAGAGATGGGTAAACACCAATGCAAAAATACATACAACAACATAAAGAGCAATATAGCATCACCAGAACCAAGCAGTTCTATGTGGTGATATTTTATTTGTGCTGAAATGTGGTGATATTTTATTTGTGCTTTAATAAAGCTTGCCTGGAGATCAGAGGAAATAGCAAGCCATTTTAAGTAAACAAGAAGTCAGGTAGCACACACCCTTAATCCCTTAGCAGGCAGGATCTCTGTGTGTTCAAGGCCAAACTAGAGAACAGAGAAAAGCTTGGTCACACAGGCCTTTGATCCTATAGAGGCCTGGAGGTCTTTACAGACAGAATGAAAGTGACAGAGCTGTGTAGGAAGAGGAAGTGAGGTAGCTGGGCTAAGATAGCTAATGAGAGGGCAGAACAGCTAGGCAATAAAGGTGTGGGTAGATAGGAAGTAACTTGCATTTGGAAGCTGCAGAGTTGGTGAGGTAAGGTTGGCTGGTGGCTCTCCCTATTTTCCCAATCTAAGACTTTCACCTCTCTTTCTGGTTCTGTGTTTTTTATTTAATAACACCGTTTAGAAATTTATCTACAGTTCTACAACAGCAAGACCTGAACATCACAACATAAAAGTAGCAGAAGAAAGTGACCTTAAAAATAACTTTATGAAGATAATAGAGGCCTTTAAAGAGGAAATGAAAAATTCCTTTAAAGAAATTGAGAAGACAAACAAAAAATTGGAAGAAATCAAAAAATCACTTAAAGAAAGTCAACAAAACCATGAAAAGGCAATTCAACAGGTGAAAGAAACAGTTCAAAACATGAAAATTGAAATAGAAATAATGAAGAAAACACAAACAGAGAATTCTGGAAATAGAAAATCTGAGTAAATGAACAGGAACTACAGATGCAAGCATAACCAACAGAATACAAGAGATGGAAGAGAGAATCTCTGGTGTAGAGGATACAATAGCAAAAATAGATCCATCAGTCAAAGAAAACACCAAAGCCAAAAAAATCATAACACAAAACATCCAGAAAATCTGGGACACCATGAAAAGGCCAAACCTAAGTATAATAGAGACAGAAGAAAGAGAAGAATACCAACTCAAAGCCACAGAAAATGTATTCAACAAAATATTCAAAGAAAACATTTCCAACTTAAATAAGGAAATATTTATGAAGATACAAGAAGCTTATAGAACACCAAATAGACTAGACCCCCCAAAATAGTCCCCTTACCACATAATTAAACATACAGATTAAAGAAAGAATATTAAGGACAGCAAAGGAAAAAAAAACAAGTGACTTAAAAAGGCAGACCCACCAGAATAACACCTGTTTTCTCAATGGAGACTCTGAAAGCCAGAAGGTCCCAGACAGAGGTAATACAGACACTAATAGACTATGGATGCCAGCCCAGAATACTATACCCAGAAAAACTTTCAATCACCATAGACAGTGTGAACAAGACATTCAAAGAAAAGAACACATATAAACAATACCTATCCACAAATCAAGACCTACAGAAAACACTAGAAGGAAAATTCCAACCTAAAAAAGTCAGATGCACCCACAAAAACACAGGCAATAGATAACTCCACAGTAGCAAATCCTAAAGAAGAGAAACACACACACTACCACCAAAAGATAACAGGAAGTCACAATCACTGGTCATTAATATCCCCTAATATCAGTGGACTCATTTAGCTTATAAAAAGACAAAGGCTAATAGAATGGACATGAAAACAGGATCTGTCCTTCTACTGCATACAAGAAACACACCTCAACTTCAAAGACAGATACTACCATAGAGTAAATGGCTGGGAAAGGACTTTCCAATAAAATGGACTTCAGAAGCAAGCTGGTGTAGCTATCCTAATATCTAACAAAATAAACTTCAAACAAAAATCAGTCAGAAGAGATTGGGAAGGACATTACATATTCATCACAGGAAAAATCCTCCAAAATAAAGTCTCAATTCTGAACATTTATGTCCCGAATACAAGGGTACCAACATATGTAAAAAAAAAAAAAAAAAAAAAATACTAAAGCTTAAATCACACATCAAACCCCACACATTAATAGTAGGAAACTTCAACACTCCACTCTCACCAATGGATAGATCTGCCAGAGAGAAATTAAACAGAGAAATAAGGGATCTAACAGGTGTTATGACTCGAATGGACTTAACAGATATCTACAGAACATTCAACCCTAACAAAAAAAAGAATACACCTTTTTCTCAGAACCCCATATAGCCTTCTCTAAAATCGACCACATACTCAGTCAAAAAGCAATTCTCAACAAATACAAAAAAAAAATGGAATAACCTCCTGTATTCTATTGAACCACCATGGCTTAAAGTTATAGTTCAACAACAAAAATTACAGAAAGCTTACACTCTCATGGAAACTGAATAGTACTCAACTGAATCACCAATGGGTCAAGGAGGAAATAAATAAAGAAATTAAAGATTTCCTAGAATTCAATGAAAATGACTTACTACATACCCAAACTTATGGGGGCACTATGAAAGCAGTGCTAAGAGAAAATTTCATAGCATTAAATGCCCACATAAGAAGTTGGAGAAATCTCACACTAGTGACTTAACAGCACACCTAGTAGCTCTAGTACAAAAAGAGGCAAACTAACTCCAGGAGGAAAAGATGCCAGAAAATAATCAAATCGAAGGCTAATATCAATAAAATAAAAACAAAGACAACAATACAAAAATTAATGAAACAAAGAGTTGATTCTTTGAGAAAATAAACAAGATAGACATACCCTTATCCAAACTAACCAAAAGGCAGAGAGAGAACCTGCAAATTAGCAAAATCAGAAATGAAAAAGGAGACATAGCAACAGACAATGAGGAAATTGAGAGAATCATCAGGTCATACTTCAAAAACCTGTACTCCACAAAATTGGAAAATCTGAAAGAAATGGATAATTTTCTGGATAGTTACCACATACCAAAATTAAATCAAGATGAGATAAACAATTTAAATAGACCCATAACCCCTAAGGAAAGTCATTAAAAGTCTCCCAACCAAAAAAAGCCCAGGACCAGATGGTTTCAGTGCAGAATACTACCAGAATTTCAAAGAAGAGCTAATACCAATACTCTTCAAATTGTTCCACACAATAGAAACAGAAGAAACATTATCAAACTCTTTTTAAGAGGCTACATTTACCCTGACACCCAAACCACACAAAGATGCAACAAAGAAAGAGAATTACAGACCAATCACCATCATTAACATCTATGCAAAAATACTCAATAAAATATTGGCAAACTGAATCCAAGAACACATCAAAGAAATTATCCACCATGATCAAGTAGATTTCATCCCAGAGATGTAAGGATTGTTCAACATAATGAAAATCTGTCAATGTAATACACAATATAAACAAACTGAAAGAAAAAAAATCACATGATCATCTCATTAGATGCTGAAAATGCCTTTGACAAAATCCAACACCCCTTCATGATAACAGTCTTGAAGAGAACAGGGATACAAGGAACATACCTAACATAATAAAGGCAATTTACAACGAGCCAATAGCCAACATCAAATTAAATGGAGAGAAACTCAAAGTGATTCCATTAAAATCAGGAATAAGACAAGGCTGTCCACTCTCCCCATATTTATTTAATATAGTACATGAAGTCCTAGCTAGAGCAATAAGACAACAAAAGGAGATCAAGTGGACAGAAATTAGAAGGGAAGAAGTCAAACTTGCCCTATTTACAAACAATATGATAGTATATAAGTGACCCCAAAAATTCTACCAGGAAACTCCTAAAGCTGATGAACACCTTCAGTAATATGGCTGGATACAAGATTAACTAAAAAAAAATCAGTAGCTCTCCTATATACAAAAGATGAATAGGCTGAGAAAGAAATCAGAGAAACATCATCCTTGACAATAGCCACAAGTAACATAAAATACCTTGGGGTGACTCTAACTAAGCAAGTGAAAGACCTGTATAACAAGAATTTTTTATTTTTATTTATTTATTTATTTTTTTTTTGGTTTTTTGAGACAGGGTTTCTCTGTGTAGCTTTGCGCCTTTCCTGGGACTCACTTGGTAGCCCAGGCTGGCCTCGAACTCACAGAGATCCACCTGGCTCTGCCTCCCGAGTGCTGGGATTAAAGGCGTGTGCCACCACCGCCCGGCTATATAACAAGAATTTTAAGTCTCTGATGAAAGAAATTGAAGAAGATATCAGAAAATGGAAAGATCTTCCGTGCTCATGGATAGGTAAAACACCCTAATTGTCGTGCTAGAAACCTCATCCAAAGACTGAGGGATCTGGATGCAGAGATCCATGGCTAGGCCCTGGGTGGAGCTCTGGGAGTCCAATTAGCGAGAATGAGGAGGGTTTATATAAGCGAGAATTGTTGAGACCAAGGTTGGATAAAGCACAGGGACAAATAGCCAAACGAATGGAAACACATGAACTATGAACCAATGGCTGAGGGGTCACCAACTGGATCAGGCCCTCTGAATGGGTGAGACAGTTGATTGGCTTGATCTGTTTGGGAGGCATCCAGGTAGTGGGACCGGGTCCTGTGCTCATTGCATGAGTCGGCTGTTTGAAACCTGGGGCCTATGCAGGGTCGCTTGGCTCGGCCTGGGAGGAGGGGACTGGACCTACCTGGACTGAGTCTACCAGGTTGATCTCAGTCGGCAGGGGAGGCTTTGCTCTGGAGGAGGTGGGAATGGAGGGTGGGCTGGGGGGAAGGTGAGGGTGGTGGGAGGGGGGAGAACAAGGGAATCTGTGGCTGATATGTAGAACTGAATTGTATTGCAAAATACAAATAAAAAAAATTTTTAAAAAATGGCAATCTTACCAAAAGCAATCTACACATTCAGTGCAATCCTCATCAAAATCCCAACACAATTCTTCACAGACCTGGAAAGAACAATAGTCAATTTCATATGGCAGAACAAAAAAACCATGATAGCTAAAAACAATCTCGTATAATAAAGTAACTTCTGGAGGCATTACTTCAAGCTGTACTATAGTGCTATAGTAATAAAAATAGCCTGGTATTAACATAAAAACTGACTTGTGGACCAATGGAACCAAACTGAAGACCCTGACATTAACCCACACACCTATAAATACCTGATTTTTGACAAACAAGCCAAAACTGTACAATGGAAAAAATGAAAACATCTTCAACAAATAGTGCGGGCATAATTGGATGTCAATATGTAGAAGATTGCAAACAGATCCGCATCTATTGCTATGCACAAAACTCAAGTCCAAGTGGATCAAAGACCTCAACATAAAACCAGTTATACTGAACCTGATAGAAAAGAAACTAGGAAGTAGTCTTGAACACATTGGCATAGGAGATCACTTCCTAAATATAACACCAGTAGCACAAACACCAAGAGCAACAATTAATAAATGGGACCTCTTGAAATTCAGAAGCTTTTGTAGGGCAAAGGACATGGTCAATAAGACAAAATGATAGCCTACAGAATGGGAAAAGATCCTTACCAACCCCACATCTGACAGAGGGATCATCTCCAAAATATATAAAGAACTCAAGAAACTAGACATCAAAATACCTAACAATCCAATTAAAAAATGGGCTACAAAGCTAAAAAGAGAATTCTCAACAGAAGAATCTCAAATGGAGAAAAGACCTTTAAGGAATTGCTCAACATCCTTAGTCATCAGGGAAATACAAATCAAAACAACTCTAAGAAACCATCTTACACCTGTCAGGATGGCAAAAACAGTGATGATAGCTTATGTTGGAGAGGATGTGAAGCAAGGGGAACATTCCTCCACTGTTGGTGGGAGTGCAAACTTGTACAGCCACTTTGGAAATCAGTATGGTGGTTTCTCAGAAAATTGGGAATCAATCTTCATCAAGACCCAGCTATACCACTCTTGGGCATATACCCAAGGAATGTTCAACCATATCACAGGGACACATGCTCAACTATGTTCATAGCAGCATTATTCACAATAGTCAGAACCTGGAAACAACCTAGATGTCTCTCAACAGAAGAATGGATTAAGAAAATGTGGTACATATACCCAATGGAGTAGTACTCAGCGGTAAAAACCAATGACATCATGAAATTTGCAGGCAAATGGATGGGACTAGAAAATATCATCCTGAGTGAGGTAACCCAAACTCATAGGGACAAACATGGTATGTGCTCTCACATAAGTGGATACTAGATGTAAAGCAAAAGATAACCAGACTACAACTCATTGCTCCAGAGGAGCTAGCTGACAAGGAGAACCCAAAGAGGGAGACATAGATCGCCATGGGAAGGAGAAATAGATGAGATCTCCATGAGATGAAGGGGGGCAATGGAGATAGCGGATGGGGAGTGAGAACATAAATGAATGGGATGGTCGAGCTGTAACAAGGACAGAGTGGGAGAGCAATAAAAGTGATACCATGATAGAGGGAGACATTATGGGGATAGGGAGAAACTGGGGTGCTAGGGAAGTTCCCAGGAATTCACAAGGATGACCCTAGCTTAGACTACTAGCAATAGTGGAGAGGGTGCCTGAACTGGCTTACCCCAGTAATTTGATTGGTGAATATCCTAACTGTCATCATAGAGCCTTTCTCCAGTAGCTGATGGAAGTAGATGCAGAGATCCACAGCCAAACACCAGGCTGAGCTCCAGGAGTCCAGTTGAAGAGAGAGAAGGGGGATTCTATGAGCAAGTGGCATCAAGATCATGATGGGGAAACGGACAGAGACAATCAAACCAAACTAGTGGGAATTCATTAAATTTAGACCAGCACCTCTGGAGCCTCCACGGGACTGGACTAGGCCCTCTGCATAATCGAGACAGTTGTGCAGCTTGATCTCCTTATGGAGTCCCCTGGAAGTAAGACCAGGATATATCTCTGGTGCATGAGCTGGCTTTTTGGAGCTCACTGCCTATGGTGGAACACCTCGCACAGCCTTGAGGTAGGGAGAGGGGCTTGGATCTGCCTCTACTGAATGTACCAGGCTCTGCTGACTCCCCCTGAGAGGCCTTACCTTCTTGTAGGAGGGAATGGGAAGTGGGTTGGAGGGGAAGGCTAGAGGTGTGGGAGGAGGGAAGAGGGGATCTGTGATTAGTATGCAATATGAATAAAAAATTTTTTAATTAAAAAAAGATTTTTACAAAATACTGTACTGATAAAGAGATGGAAATATGTTACCCTGTATCAACCCATGCATATTGCATACAGATATTGAACTGTAACACTTGGTCCCATAAGATATGTAATTGTTATATATTAGTATATATTAAAAACAATAGATTTAACATAATTCAACAATGTTGCTAATTAAGCTTACTTTAGCAAAAGAATGTTTTGTTTCATTTACTAACACAATCTTCATCTCACCTTAAAAGTAGATGTTTATATTTAAGACATTTTACTAAATCCTCTGGAATTAATTTTGGAGAGACTTAAATTTATTTGCATGCTTCTCTTGGCAAACCAAGTTTAATACAAAATTTCATACATAAAAATTTCTTCAGCCTGTATCTTTCTCATATTGTTCCTCTCTGGATATGATTAATTCATAAAGTAGCATGTTAATTTATGTTAGAAATATTTTAAAATTTCAAAAGTTTTTGTAATTTCTTCTTCACATAACCTTCATCAAGCACTCTGTCTCCTCAACTCACAGATGCTGAAACTTCATTACAGTCAACTAAAAAAAAAATAAATCAAAGAGATCTTAAATATTATTTCAGAATTAACCAATATAAAGGACAGCACATTGAAGATTTAAATATTTTATGTTTTATGACCTACTGTGCAACAGATATCTCAATAAATCAAAGTGTTCTTCATGATGGACCATAGCCTGATCAAAGACAGCAAAATGGGAGGCTTCTCTCATTGCTCCCTCTCATATCCAGTCAGCCTCCTTACTGCCCCTCTGACATCTTTGTTTCTTAGGGTATAGATGAGAGGATTCAGGCTAGGGGTGACAACAGAATAGAAGAGGGCAATGAACTTGGCTTGATCTTGAGAATTTTCTGTTGGAGGCTGAAGGTAAATGCACATGATTGGAATGAAAAAGAGAGACACAACAGTAAGATGGGCTCCACAGGTCCCAAAAACTTTCTGAAGTCGAGTGGTTGACTGCATTCTTAGAACAGTGCATGCGATGGCACCATAGGAGCTCAAAATGAGAATAAGTGGTATAACAACAAAAATGGCACTCATGACCATGAGGGTCAGCTCATTTGCACGGATATCAACACAGGATAACCGCAACAGTGCTGGGACTTCACAGAAGAAGTGGTCCACTTGGCGATGTCCACACAGGGGTACCCAGAAGGTAAAGGAGGAATGAAGTGCTGAGGTGGTAAAGCCACTTACCCAGGATGCTGCAGCCAGCAGGTAGCAGAAACGAGGATTCATGAGGACAGAGTAATGTAAGGGTTTGCACACAGCTGCATAACGGTCATAGGACATCACCACCAACAGAACACACTCTGTGGTACCCAGTGCGAGGAAAAAGTAGAGTTGCAGCATACACCCAGCATAAGATATCGTCTTCTCTGGACCCCAGAGGTTGAACAGCAGCTGAGGGACAGAGCTAGTGGTGTAGCAGAGATCCAGAGCAGAGAGATTTGAAAGGAAGAAGTACATAGGGGTATGCAGGTGGGAATCTAAGTATGACAGGATGATGATGAAGAGATTGCCTGTCAGTGTCATCAAGTAGAATATCAAGATCACCACAAAGAGAGCAACTTCCAGATGAGGCCATTTAGAAAAACCCAGAAGGATAAAATAATCTCCAGAACTTGCATTGAGCTTTTCCATTATCACTCATTTTTTTCCTGTACCTTAAGAGGAAAAAAAATCTCATAAACTTCATAGGGTATCCACATGTTAACAAACACTTGTAAGTAGATCAGGTTAAATAAATGCTGCTTTTCAGTGTCACACTATGTGCTATGTAGTAATGCAGTTTTTATTGTTTTTTTTCTATTCAGTCCATTATTTGTGTTGTTGCAGTTGCAGTGAATATGTCTTAAGTTAATATGTGTTTTACAGCTTCTTTAAGCTAGCATTTGCAAATATGAAGAGTAAGTTATTGTGTGGATATAAAGAGCAATTCTTATAAAGTTCTTTTTGCACAAAAAATTAATTTATTCTCTTTTATCATATTTTTGATGGTACAGAAAAAGAATTACCTATAATTTTTCCTATAAGGAATGCTTCCTAAATTTGTGTGTCATCCTTGTGCAGAGGCCATGCTAACCTTCCAATTTTAGTATATGTGCTGCTGAAGCTATCACAACAGCAATCAACAATTTCTCATAAATGAAAATTCCTCATATGATGACATTAATTTGGTAATAGCTTTCAAATGTTAAAATTAGGAGAACTTTAACTTGAATTGAATACACACATAAAAATTATATACATAATCTTTTAATCCTCAATCATGGATGGGAGAGGGTATCACAGAGCCACACTACTTCCTGCTGAACTATTGACTCTAGAGATTCCAAAGATGAGAGTCAGTGTCTTCAGTTGCATACCCACTGGTGAATCCAGCATGCTTCAGTGAGTAGTTCCAAACTCACAGTTCCACAGAGGGCTCTGGTTAAACTCAGATTATAAAACAAAACAAAAGCATGTCAGTGTGGCAAAGAGATTTGTAAGGAGAAGAAAGGACTGAAAAATATGAGAAGGAGATAAGAATATGTGAGGTAAGAGTTATCAGAATACATTTTATACATGTATGAAATTGTCAAAGAATAATTTTAATTAATAAAATATATTCATTCTAGATACTTATTCTCAGACAAAAAATACCATGATAATGGATGTATAAACGGATACTTAAGAGCAAAAACACATGGGAATTAATAAGTATTTACAATATTAAAAAATTATGTGCACTTAAAAACGGGGAGAAATGCTGATAACAAAAGAGGGGATAGATTGGAAAAATAAGTCATGGAATAGTTCTAGTGTTATGTGGAAATAATATTAATCTCTGAAGAGTAAAGTTAAGTACTCCACTTAAGAAAATTTAACAAGTAGGCAAAAGATAAAGAGAGGTTTGGAAAATATAAGAAAGGCTAGAGAAGCACTGAGTGTGGAGCCCAAAATTAAGTCATGATTAGCTTGGGCAGTGAGATATAGATTTAAAGGTAACATCTACAAATTTCACAACGCTTCAGAAAATAACTGAGATAGCATTTAAATTATGATCTATAATTTATAATTTGTGTCTTTTAGGTTTTCCATAATTTTCACTGGACCTTCTAACTCGTCATTATCTAATGTTAATCTCCAGTTAAGTGCATGTGAACATTTTACTCACCTATCTCATAGCCATCCTGCTGTGAAAAACAATGGAATTCTAATATCCATTGGTACTTTGAATAATTAGTGTCTCATTTTGTGCATTATCAGTCTCTCATATAAAAGATAAATACCCATTCCTTATTTTTTCCATACAATACAGTGACCCACCTTTTGAATATTTCTGAAGAGATTTGCTATGCTATGTTTTCTGTCAGAGTGGTTTCTTCTTCTCATACTCTGAAAGAATACAGTGAGAAGCAAATACCAGCACAACAGGCCTGCATTCAGTTTATTGAGGAAAATTTCAAAGCTTAATTATTTTAATGTTTACTCTTTAAAAAAATGATGTCAGGAGCACTGAAATTCTAAGTGGGTGGATTTAAATGTGATGTTCTCTAGTGCAGCATAATTTTTTAAGCTGCCTCTCTTAGAAACAACATTAATTAAAGAAAAGTGATATTCTTCATCTAAAATATACAATGATTTTAGAGTTCTACATATTTATAAATAGAGTATGAAATTGGGGATCCAAAAGATTGGCAATTCAAATAGAGAAAGGTTCAGAGACTTGATTTTCTTTTTGAGAGAAAAGAGAAAATGAAGACTCTATTAAATGCAGTTTTTAAAAGCTCTTGGAATATGATATATTCTTAAATCAAATATTATAGATCAAATGGATATCTCTTGTAGCATGCTCTTGTAGCCCCCAAAGCACTAACAGACATTTTGCTAATTCTTACACAATTTATTCATATTAGGTTTATTTTTGAAATTTTAATCTTAACTGAATACTTGTTGTATTTATTTATGGGGTGCAGTGTAAAGTCTTGATACAGGTGTACCCTGTGTAGTGCTTATTTCCAGATAACTAACAAATCCATTATATCATGCCTTACATTTATCTCTTCTTTAAAGAGTATTTTAAAAGTTATGCTTTCAGCAGTTTGAAAAATAGGTCTGTCTGCCTGGGTCTTAGGCAATGCTCTATCAACTGTCTTCTCTGTACTAACCTTCATGTCGGTCCACCTTTCCTGTAGCCTACAGCCTAAGCCCATGCAAAGGAATATATGGAAGCTCACTGGCTGTCTTGCAGCCTCAAGTCAACTATATTTTTTCTCACAATCCAGTCTTATGAAATCCATTTAACTATGGAGACAGGACTGTGACAATTGTCACAGACAAGAGAGCCTGAGTTTGTCCAGATTTGCTTTTAGCAGAAACTCAGAACACATTAGGGCATTACAGCCATTAGGGAATGTACCATGACAATGAATAATAGAGCTCTTTTCCTTGACTAGGACCTTTGGGAGGTACATCCCAATGTACCAATTAATATTATTAAGAAAAATTAATATTTCTCTATTTCTAGCTTGTTTTGTCTTTTTCTTTAACTTCTTGAGACTATAATATAGTCACACAATTTCCCCCTTCTGTTTTCTCCCTCCAAACACTTTATAGAATTGTCCTCGTTAGACCAGTGTGGGGTTCATATAGTAAACCTTCCAAAGAGATGCTTTCTGTTTGATGTCTTACTGTCAAAATCACAATGGATTTATCACTAAACAGGGTGTAAAATGGGTGTGTTTGTTATGTAATGAAAGAGGCTACTAGATCCTTTTATATTTTTATATTATGATATATACCCATTTATGGGGTATGTTGTAATGTTTTGACATATGCATCTCATATGAAATGAATAAACCAAAGAGATGTGTTTGTTGCAATAACTTTTCCTGGGAAAATATAAATAAACATCTATTCATCCTAAATATTTTACCCAAGCCTAGCTTGGTGGTTCAATAAGTTTAATTGGTACTGCTTACCAGAACATGATTTGAGGGGCTTTGCTCTTTGTTTTTGTTTTTTCTTTTTCTTCTTCTAATATACAATACATCCTTACCACAGTCTCCCCTCCCTCCCTTATTCCCAGTTCCCACACGCACCTCCCCTCTGCCCCAGATACACTGCTCCTCCATTTCCCTTCAGAAAAGAACAAGCCTCCCAGTGATATCAACTAAACATGGAATAAGAAGATGCAATAAAACTAAGTATAAACTCTCATACCAAGGCTACATGAGGCAACCCAGTAGGAGAAAAAGGGTCTCATAAGCAGGCAAAAGAGTCAGAGTTAGCCCAAATCCTACTGTTAGGGGTCCTACAAAATCCCAAGCTAAACAACCACAGCATGTATACAGAGGGCCTAATGCAGATCTATGTAAGCTCCCTGATTGCCACTTCAGTCTCTGTGAACACCTATGAGCCTTGCTTAGTTGATTCTGTGGGCCTGTTCTCCTGGTGCTCTCACTTCTACAGTCCTTCCTCTTCCTCTTCTGTGTGGTTCCCTGAGTTCTGCTTAATGTTTGGCTGTGGGTCAATTGAGGGGCTTTGTACGGGAACATGGATGATCCATACTCCCCACCCAAGCTACTGCCAACTTCTTATATATCAATGGGGAAGGAACAACGCTTTGTATATCTAAAGCATTGGCTTTGGGGATACACACACATACACACATACACACACACACACATACACACACACACATACACACACACACACACACAGAGACAGACAGAGAGAGAGAGAGACAGAGACAGAGAGACAGAGAGACAGAGAGAGATATGTGATGGCATGTTAATGGAACCAATTCTGAACATAGCTCCTGCAGGTAATCACAGCTATTAAAATTTCAAGTGTCAACAGGATAATTGCCATGTCATTTTTGAAGGATGGTTTTCCACAATATTCTGTCCCATCCTCTATCTTTAGATTCTTTCTGTATCCCCTATTCTGTGATGTTCCCTGGGTTTTGAAGGGCATGATGCACATAATCCATTTAGGTCTTACTCTCTGCACTTTTACCAGCCTCTATAATACAAGTCACTCATTATCAAAAGTAGCTTCCCTGACCAAAATGATAGCAACAATAACCTATAGGCATAAACACAAAAGCTTTAGAAGGTAACTTGACAGAAGATCATGCCAGTTTAGTAAAACAATAGTAGTAGCTTCCCCACATGACCTTTGACCTCCCTAGTAATGGGAACATGAATTCTGTCTCATAGAATAGTCCTTACATGCAACTGGAAAGCAATTGTTTGAATCCATCCTACTTTTCTCACCATTGTATCAGTAGTACATTTTATCTGACATGTTGATCATGAAGGTCTACAGCCAATTCTTGCCCAGAAGCCTGTATAGTACCTTCTGACACTACAAAAGTTAGGCAGTAGGGAGAAAGCTTCCATATCAGCCCCAGCTTGTTTTCTCCATGTATTGCAACCAAAGTATGGTTTGTAGCAATAGAAACCTACCATATAGTTCTTTATTAGACAACCAACAGTAATGACAGTAGCCTACTTTGTTTTCAGGAACTTGGGGGCCTCATTGATTAATTTAAAGGGTGATAGTGATAACTAGGATTTTTATTTATTAACCTTATGACTTGTTTTCCCACCATGAAGGCACCCTCATTCAAACTCTTTATCTTAATGTTCATAGAGGCATGTTTTATTCATATATGTGTTATCTGTACCTTGCCCAATCATAAATTTCCTAATAATTTCATTGCAGTTTTTGACTATTGTACCCTATGTGAACTGATTTCCAATCCTGACTCTTAGATATATTCACACATCTTTCAGATGTTTTTCTAAACCTGTAAAACACTTAAAAGTTACTACAATGTCACCCTTTTAGTGAAACCTTTTTGCAAAGGGAGATCAGGATCTCTAAAAGCCCACAACCTACCATTCCTAGCAAGTGCTAACTGATCTCAAGAGTCAGTAGCCAAAGGGATGATATTAAAGAAAAACATTGCCAAAATACAACATGAAAAGTTCCTATCATTTTTTTTCTCAAAAAATCAGTACTGTGGGACTGAAGTTTAATTCCCAGCAACTACATGGTGGTTCCTCTCTATGATGAGACCTGGTGCCATCTTCTGGCATGCAGGCAGAACACTGTATACATAATAGATAAAAAATATCTTTAAAAAAAAGATCAGTACTGGAGATATAGTGTGGATGGGAGACACTACCATAGTTAGCTCTCATAGTTCATGGATATTCTTCACATGCCATCAATATCTTCTCCTCATGGGATATTGCCACAAGCCAACATGCATTTGCTCACCTACAACAGGCTTTGTGGTGTCATCTCAAGCTACCCAGCTTAACCCAAGGCCAAGGGAGGTCATGGATATGTTTGTGTCTGAAGTGATGGCTTCCATGTCTGACAGGCTTTAGACTGTTACTTGGCTGCTGAGGGGGGCACAGGCTGGATTAACAATTTCCACATTTGGTATACTTCCTTGCTAGAGACAAATATACACGGATTATTCTGTGGCAAACAGTATTTTCCCTTCTCTGCTCTATAATTTAGACATTCATTGAACTTTTACTCAGGTTTTAAAACCCTTCACTTCAACATGTCATATATAATCAATAAATACATGTTACACACAAACAAACAAACAAGCAAACAACTGAATAACCAAACAAACAAATAAACAAATGAACAAACAAACAAAGCCATAAGTCTAAGCTACATACTGGAATAAGTGTCTGTGTGGACCCAGACCTACCTTACCTCTCAAACACTGGTGAGAATCAAGCATTCACATCCTAGGACTGGGCATACTTTAGGCTACCCTCATCCTAGATTTTCTCTGTGGAGCTGAGCAGAGTGAATAAAATTATAACTGTTTTAAAAATGTGTTGGGAATAAAGATTTCAGTGTAAGAATTCAAACAAGCTACTTTTAATGAGAGCTCTGATTTAAAGTCTGGTCTCCACCACATACTTAGGAAGACACCAATATCTTCATCACTCCTTTCTCTTTCCTCTAAATTAAAGGTATGGTAATCATTCAATATGTTTGGCTCCATCCAAGTAACTATTGGGTATGAAAGAATAATGGAAATTATGGGCATCATTTTGCCTATTTCAAGAATCTTCTGAGAAAAGATAAGTGTAGAACTTTCATACCTTTAAAATATCATGTAGACATATGGATCAATCTGGTCTTACAGAACAAAGCACAGTCTTTGTTCTTATTTTTAAAATTAATTTTATTTTTTGAGAATTTCATACATGAGCACTACAGCTACATCATTTCCATTCCTCCCTTCCTGCCTCCAATTCCTCTATATTCCCCATCTCCATCCCATACTAACAATCTTTTTAAAATATAATATAATGTTTATATATTAATATAAACATGTAAATATATCTAAAATGTAAGTATTACATATACACATATTCAATCTACTGAGTCATTTAGTGTTGCTCATATGTACCTGTTCTGGGTTGGTCACTTGGGATTGGACAACCTATATGGAAATCATTCTCTGGAGGAAACTGATTCTTCCTCTTTCTACATCTGTTGATCACCTCTAGCTATTCTTGGATCCTCCATAGTAGGACTACGGAAAATTACCCCTGTCTGCACTTGCATACTGTGGTGATTTGAAAGAAAATGCCCCCCAAATGGAGTGGCATTATTAGGAGGTATGACTTTGTTGGAGTAGGTGTGGCCTTGTTGGAGGAAGTTTGTCACTGTAGGAGTGGGCTTTGAGGTCTCTTTTACTCAAGCTATGCTCATTATAGTAAACAGTTCACTGTCTGTTGAATGAAAATCAAGATATAGAACCCTCAGCTCCGTATCCAGAACCATGTCTGCCTGCACCCTCATGGTGATAATGGATTAAACCTCCGAACCTGTAAGCCAGCCCCAATTAAATGTTTTCCTTTATATGAGTTGCTATGATCATGCTGTCTTTTCACAACAACAGAAGTCCCAACTAAGACATATACTAACTGATGTTATCATCACACTGATCTTGTTCAGGCCATCTTATTGTTGAGATTTTTGTGGGTGTATTTTCCTCCCTCGTCATTCCTATGGGAGGCTATCTAGCAGCAGGTGTCCTGGATCACTGGCTCTCACAATCTTTCTGCCCCATCTTTGTGAATTTCCCTGAGTTGTAAGTGTAGGGGTTGTATTGTAGATATGCAAGTTGGATTTGGACACCTCAGGCTCATTAATTCTCTGAATTTTGATAAGTTGTAGATTTCTGTAATCGTCCCCATTTGTTGCAAAAAGATACAACATTATACCAGACTTATCTGTGGGTATAAGGATAAGTATTTGGAATATAGTTATATTTTATATTGGTTTTATGTCTGTGACTTCCCTAACTATGGGCAATTGGCTAGATTTTCAGTACCAGGCATGAGTTCCTTCCTAGTGAGCAGGCCTTAAGTCCAATTAGACAGCTGCTGATTACTCTCAAGATATAAGTGCCAGTTTTATACTCCATTAGGGATATCTTGCTGGGACAGTCTTTGTGGTTTGAAGGCTTTTAGCTGTGCAAGATTACTGATTATCCTGTTGTAGGAATCTAGCAGAATCACTATATCTAGAGTAAACATTAGAAAGAATAATTGTTTTTAGAAGTCTTTGACCTAGAAGAAGTCATTGAGGAAAACAATGACTATTTTCCATGATTTTTAGATTTGTTTTTCTGAGGGAGCTTTATAGCCTTTGCATGACTTTGGTCACAATCTTCTGGCACACCTGAAGCTCTTAGACTACTTGGTACAGCAAATAGTATGCAAAAAGACTAAAGTGGTGGGGACATGATGCTTTCCTTCAGAAAAACACATAGATTAGGTCATGGACTTTGGTATGAAAAACTTGTTTAAAAAAAAAACCAAAACAGCTTTGTATAACAGTCAATAAATATGCTTTTGTATGGCTGCTCAGTCTATCAGAGCCTGGACCTTCCTGCTGCACATAGGTCTAAAAATTTCATCTTGGAGCGACTTCTTTCTTCTACCAACTCACACAACACAGAATACTCAACATTGTCCCTTTCACTTGGCAGCTTGCATAGCAACTTCTGATACTGTAAGAGATGGCACACAAGTAGGAGGCTTCTGGTTCAGTTCTAGTTCTATTCCTAAAAGGCTTGTGTGTAAAGTGTGTGGTGTCTTCAGTAATAGGTCTTGTCTTCAGATTCTAGAAAGGAAACTAAAATGTTAGTCAGACCAACTATGCATACTGTGTTTTATTTTGAGACAGAATCTTACTATACAGTTGTGGTTGGTCTGGAATTTTCAAGGATGGCCTTGAACTCACAGAGGCCTTTTATTCTTGAGTGTTGAGATTGAAAGTGTGCCATGCCACAAATGGAAAGACAGTCTTTGTAAGGGCCTTCAGAGCCATGTCATGGTTTTTTAATCTTTAAATAAGTTATTTTATGTCAATCAAGTATTTAAAGTCATCTTTCACTTTCTGGTTCAACGAAAAACTATGTTCTTTCAAATTTTACTTTTTAGGGAAGAAGAATTAATTATCAATTTTTATCTGTTCTCTAAATTTTGAGAATTACAACTAAGAAACAGTTACAAATAGTCTAGTAATTACACTCATAGTAAAGATCTAGGAAAGGTAAAACCATGTGCCTAATCAGAAGTCTGTAAAACATTATACATAACAGTCTAAATTGGGAAAAAACAAATGTTTATTAATTGAAGAATTGATAAATAAAATGTGGTACATACAGTTAGCAGTAAAAAGAAGTGGTTGAGGCTGAAGAGATGGCTTGGTGCTTAAAAGCATTTACTGTTCTTCAGAGGCCCTGAGTTTGGTTCCCATCACCCACATCAGGTGTTGTGCAACTGCCTGTAACTCCATTCCCAAGAGATTTGATGTTATCTTCTGGACTCCCCAGGTACTTTCACATATGGCATCCACTCCCACAGCCACAGTCACATGAATATAAATCAAACTAGAGCTAAAAGAGTCTTGATACATGTTCAAAATTAGAGAACATTAAAGATGTTAAGAGAAAAGGGGCAGTTAAAGAGGCCACACTTTATTTCTTTGTGTGAAAATTCCAGAATAGACATCTCTGGAGAAATAAAAGACACATTAGTGCTTTTAGCACCATGAAAAGAACAAATAATAATGACTAAAGATGTGGGAATGACTAAAGATGTGGGATTTGCCTTTTAGGATGACAAAAATATTTTATAGTTTACTAATGGCAACAGTTACACAACTAATACTGGGGACATCATAAAAGATGACTAAATTGTAAACTTTAAAAAGTGATCTTGGGGCCAGGTGGTGGTGGTGCACACCTTTAATCCCAGCACTTGAAAGGCAGAGGTGGGCGGATCTCAGTGAGTTTGAGGCCAGCCTGGTCTACAAAGTGAGTTTCAGGACAGCCAGGGCTACACAGAGAAACCCTGTCTCAAAAAGAAAGAAAGAAAGAAAGAAAGAAAGAAAGAAAGAAAGAAAGAAAGAAAGAAAGAAAGAAAGAAAGAAAGAAAGAAGAAAGGAAAAGAGGGATGTGATGGTATTGTGTTCCCCAAAATATTGTGTACACTAATAAACTTATCTGGGGTCAGAGAACAGAAAAGCCACTAGATACTTAGGATAGGCAGTGGTAGCACATGCCTTTAATCCTAGCATTCCAGAGGCAGAAATCCATGTGTTCAAGGTTACAGCCAAGCATGGTGACTCACACCTTTAATCCCAGGGAGTGGTGGTAGAAAGCAGAAAGGTATATAAAGCGTGAGAACCAGAAACTAGAAGCATTTGGCTGGGTAAGCTTTTAGGTTTTGAGCAGCACAGTTCAGCTGAGAGCCATTCAGATATGAGGACACAGAGGCTTCTAGTCTGAGGAAACAAGATCAGCTGATAAGTTGGCCAGGTGAGGCTAGGTGTGGCCTGTTCTGTCTCTCTGATCTTCCAGTATTCACCCCAATAACTGGCCTCAGGTTTGATTTTATTAATAAGAACTGTTAAGATTCCTGCTACAGTGGGAACATGGACCTAAAGAGAAATCTAAGTTAAGAGCAATGACTTCGCCGGGCAGTGGTGGCGCATGTCTTTATTCCCAGCACTCGAGAGGCAGAGCCAGGAGGATCTCTATGAGTTCGAGGCCAGCCTGGTCTACAGAGCGAGATCCAGGAAAGGCATCAAAACTATACAAAGAAACCCTGTCTCAAAGAAAAAAAAAAGAGCACTGAATTCTGATCCAGACAACCCAGGTTCAAGTCCCAGAACCCACAGGGCAGTTTACAACTATCTGTAACTCTAGTCCTAGGAGATCTAACACCCTCTTCTGGCCTCTGAGGGCAATGCACACATGTGTGTACAGACATTCATGTAGGCAAAACATGTATACATAAAAAATAAATATATAAAAATGTTAAAAAGTGAACTTTTAAAGTATTATATTAATTGAGGTAAACAAAAATTGCATGTTTTCATATGTAGATGTTAATGTTTATATTTATATGTGTAAGTGGGAATGCATATGGGTAAAGATCTTGAAAGTAGAAAGTTTCTCCTTCACAAAGGAAAAGAAAGGTGTTGAGGAAAGGAAGGAGGACAATAGAATGCAAGTAATATGAAAACAGAAAGGAAAAAATTATGGTAAGGAGAAGAGTACAAGGGATGGGGATGTCAGTAAATAGGGAAAAGTGGCAGGGAGGAGAATCAACAAAAACAAATTTTGTTTGAAACTGCCACAATGAAATACAATACTATATATGTTAACTAATATATTTTAAAATAAAAAATTATCTTTATGGTATGTAAATTATGTCTTAAATTGTTATTATATATTTTTTATTTTACCCTTTTCTATTAGATGCAACAAATCTTTTTTATTTTATTTTCTTTGTGTAAGTTAAAGACGTCAATAGTTGCTGGAATTTTTTGTTATCTCCTTGGCATATATGTGCTAGTTTTGAACTATTTGATCTATCATACTGACTTGTGCATCACTACATTTAATATAAGTAGCATTATAATATATTTATAAGAATGTAAAATCAGCTTTGTTCATCTGTTTTCATTATGCTCAAGATCCTTGGTTATAACAGTGGCAGAGCCTATCATGCTATGTGGCACCCAATTTCCATGGCATTCTTACTAAAGTTGAATAATTTGATTCCAGTCATAAGATCAATTAAACTTTTTTATTTACTGTTTGCTGAGTCATGCCTAAATCTACTGAAATGTTAACTACTGTCTATGTCCTGTGACCCTGCAGTCAGCACCCTGCTGCTCAAACTGTGGCCTGGTGGGATTTAGTCTCTTCAACACTACTTAACTATGGCTGCCAAATGTAGGTTCTAGCTAAATCTCCTGGCTCCTATATCCTCTCTATGGTTAATTCCTGTCTATTAGTCATTGGCTCTACCCCCTGATCCAAGATTAATTTTATTAACACGGTCTTAGAGTTTCATGGTGTGATCAAATATCCCATAACATTAAAGGATGTTGAGTTCATTCCTGTCAAATAACTGGCCTCCAATCTTCAGAAGCATGGAGATGGTGAAAATCAGGAAAGACAAAAACAAATCAAGGAAGAGCTATCACATCTAGGTACAATGTGTGCTTATTAAGTAGATCAGTTGGTTAAGGGATATAGTTAGGATACTTGCAAAAACTTCAGACTTGTCTCTCTATTATGGAATCTTGTAAAGTGATAAATCCATGGGAGTCTGTTTAAGAAGTATTAGGGAAATTTATTAAGGTAAATTGAAGCAATACACCCGTAAATACAAAACAGAGCAAACAGCTGAAGTCGTCTTCTGTTCTGACCAGGAGTGAATCCACCTCACAGGCAGGAGCAGGGAGAAGAGGCATGTGACCCTCTCCCTCTTCTTTTAAGAGGTCATGCACAATGGCAGGAAGCACCACTTCCTTCAGGCACTACAGCCCAAGGTCATGGGTGGAGCAAATACCACTACATTTCCCCCTTTTGTCTAAATAAGAAAGTTCTAAACTTAATGCAAACTATATCCAAAAAGAATGATTATCAAGTATTGTCCAGGAAAAAAAGAGTAATAACATAAACAAAAAATAGAACTACAATCAATAAGAATAACATCAAATGGACACTCCCCCAAGCCATTGGAGCCCCAAGAACCTAGCAGCTGCCTCTTCCCCTGCCCCCTCACCAAGAAAACAGCCCCCTGTGACACAAGTGAAAACCAGAGTCATAGGCCCACTCTGCACCAATTGGGAATAGCTGCTTCCTGAGACAGAGCCCACTAGTGCCCATTGGACTAAGAGCTAATCCCTGAGATACAGAATCCATCAGCACTGATTAGACCAAGAGCCTGGAATAGACCAAGACCTCCATTAGACCAAGAGTATCAATCAAACCAAGAGAGGCTTCCTCAGACACAGATACCACTTGCACAGAGTGGAGGAAGAGATGGGGAGACGCCAGTGCAAAAATACAGTCATATCAATAGAATTCTAAGTTATCAAAACATTTGAATGTCATATTCTCTAGGTCTATAAACTGTTTGAAGATTACCTATCCATCTGACATATGTTTCTGTAAATCTGGACAACCTAACTAACATAACTATCAAAATGGCAAGCATGGGTGACTATAAATCTGTAAGTCTTCTCTACCTAAATAACCTGGACTAAGGCTTCATATTAACAAGGTAAACAGTCTGTAAACAGATGTACTGTATAAGGACAATGACCTCAAAATTGTCATAATACACAAAATACCTTAAGTAGAGGTAGAAATATATAGCGCAATATGTGATATGACAATATCCTTAATAGGTTTCACTATACATCACCTATTAATAACTGATAAGTTACATCATTGCTTTGTGCTAGAGGACCTGGCAGACCTGTATGGGATCTGATATGTGATTATATATATATCCCTATTTCTGATAATTTCATGTAATTGTATAAATAGTGAAGTTAATTCTGTATTATCAGGAATAAATTCCACAGTTTCAATATGTAAAACAACTCTCTCTACATATTGAGAGTCAGTAACTATATTGAGAGGTTCCGTGAAGTTCATTAGTACCATAAGAATAGCATATAGTTCTGTCTTTTGTACAGAACTGTAGGGGATTTGAACCACTTTACTTAAATCTCCTGATTTATATCCTGCTTTTTCTGATTGATTTGCATCAGTATAAGATATGGGGACTCCAGTGATTGATTTTTGCCATACAATATGAGGAAGGACCCATTCAGTTCTCCTTATGAATTCTATTCTCTTGCTTTTGAGATAACGATATTTAATCTCTCCCAAAAAGTTACTGCAGGCTCTTTGCCAGTATTCATTATCTTTCCATAAAGAGGAAATTTCCTCATTAGTTAAAGTTACCACAATATCTTCTGGGTCCATTCCTGTCAACTGATAAAGTCTTAATTTTCCTTTTAGAATCAAATCAGAGATCTTTTCTACATAAGTCTTTAACTTCTTATTTGATTTCTGTGGTAGAAATATCCATTCCAATATAATATCTTCCCTCTGAATCAAAATCCCCATGGGGAAGTGTCTGGAGGAGGGGAGTATGACCAGAATGCAGTTAAGTTCTGGATTCACATAACCCACATGTGCCTCTCATATTCTCTTTTCTGCTAAAGCCAATTCCTTCTCAGCTTCAGCTGATAATTCTCTTGGACTATTTAAGTCCTTGTCCCCTTTCAGGGTATTGGCCAGATTTACGAGTCCATCTTTAGTTATTCCAATGATGGTCTGTAAGTTGGAAATGTTTCCTAACAATTTTTGAAAACCATTAAGAGTCCGCAATTGATCCCTCCTGAGTTGTACCTTTTGGGGTCTAATTTTTTGTATATCTATCTTATGTCATAAATAATTAATAGAATTTCCTTGTTATATTTTTTCAGGAGAAATTTGTAATCCCCAGAAAGGCAAAATTTCTTTACTTCTTCAAACATGTTTTCTAAGGTACCTAACTTTGGATCAGCTAATATCATCCTTATAATGGTAGATTATAGATTGCATAAATTTTGTATGAATTATTTCCAAAACTTTTTGCACAAAATATTGGTACAGGGTAGGGCTATTCAACATTCCCTGTGGTAGAACCTTCCATTGATATCCCTTGACTGACTGGGAATTATTATAAGTAGGTACTATGAAGGTAAATTTTTCTCTATACTTTTCTTGTAGAAATATAGTAAAGAAATAGTCTTTTAAGTCAATAACTATAATAGGCCATTCTTTAGGTAACAGAGAGGGCAAGGGCATCCCATTTTATACGGTGCTCAAAGGCTGAATTACCTTATTTATGACTCTCAAATCTGTCAGCACTCTCCATTTACCAGATTTCTTTTTAATAACAAATACAGGATAATTCCAAGGGCTGGTAGATTATTCAATGTGTTGAGCTTTAACTGCTCCTGAACCAGCTGTTCTAAAGCTTGTAGTTTCTCTTATGTCATAGGCCAATGTCCAACCCAGACAGGTTTATCAGTTAGCCATTTTAAAGGTAGGGCTGTTGGTGCTTCTGAGAGTTCAACGGCAGTTGTACTCTGTTTATGGGAATGGTTGGTGGCTGTTTTTTTTTTAATAGTATCTTATAATATTATTCCAAAAAAACTTGAATTGGTCTATATTACACTCCTGAGATTGGAGGAATTTTAGTCTGGACATTCCATTGCTGTAAAAGATCTCAGTCCCAAAGATTCACTGCTACATTTGCCACATATGGATTCAGGCTTCCTCTTTGTTTTTCTGGCCCTATGCATTCCACCCATCTCAAACTTTGTTTTACCTGAGATAGGGTTCCAATCCCTAGAAATTGGACATCTACCTCTTGAAGAGGCCAATTCAGATGCCATGATTTTGGTGTAATTATAGTCACATCTGCCCCTATGTCCACTACTCCTTCAAGGGTAATGTTATTAATTCACACTTTAAGCTTTGGTCTTTGTTCATTTATGGAAGTCTGCCAAAATATTCATTTTATGGTGTATTTTGGAATTTTTGATTTATCTATCAACGTTGTTTAATCACCCAGTGCAGTATTGTTCTTTACATTAGGCACTGGGTTATTTAATTGTCCTGGGGAGGGATTTCCTCTACAGTGATTGGAAGTGTTTGGACCATGTTTGATTTGGGGGCCTATGAGAGGCTCCCCCAAGGCATTTCCCACTGGTAAAGGGTTGCCTCATATGTCTCTTATTCATCCTCATTCATTGGTCCAATGTCAGCCTTTGCCCCATCTTCTGCATAATCCAGAAGGGTGGGATCTCATGTTTGGGTTATTTCTAGAAAAAGCATTGCTTCTAGGAGTACCCTGTGTACAATTTCTTCTATATGACCTGGTATACCACAGTTAAAACATTTGGTACCTTCATACCTCCTTCTACCTTTAGAAATTGCCTCTCCTATTCAAGCCTCATTACCATAATTAAGAGACTCAATACCATTTGTATGTTGAATCCATTCTTCCAAAAGTTCTGACCTGCCCTTTAAAGGTGTAAGTATTCTTTTGCAATCTGTATTAGAACTATCAAAAGCAAAAGATTATGCTAATATTTGTCTTAATTGTGGGTCTGATATTGCCTTGTTTATAGCTGTGGTCAGCCTTTGTGAAAAATCAATAAATGGTTCTTTTGACTCTTAGAAAACCTTTGTATATAGCTCACTTGGTTTTCCTGATTCTGAAATTTTTTCCTAGGCATTTAAAAGTTGCTGTATGGCATAAGGATAATGTATGCTCATCCATGGTAGTTTGTACATTTAAATCAGCAAAACAGCCCTCGCCAAGATTTTGATCTTGGGAGATCTGAAAAACCTCTCATTTTACCTTGCTGTTCAAGGGCCTTAGCCTCTTCTATAAACCAACTTTTCCATTGTAACTGCTGGCTGTACTCTAATACAGCTGAAATTAAGTTATTCCAGTCATCTGGTATGATTCTATTTCTAGAAGACCATGTATTTAAGATCTATTTTACATATGTTGAATGTATTTTGTAGATGACTACTGTTTCCTTAATATTTTTTAAATCTTTCATAAGAATAGGAATAGTTGCCAGATATATTCTATTTATTCTTCAGGATGTATATTGTCTGCTGGCTTCTTACAGATGGTGACAGAATAAGCCATTTTATAAGAGCCACTTGGCAATGTCATTACTTGTATGGCTCTGCCCTTCTGCTTATTAGTTTCTTTATTATCCTTACTGAGAGACTCCTTCAGAGCTTGAAATCGATTAACTACCACCTGTTGCAGTATTTGAACCTCCTCTGTTGTAAAGGATTCTAGAGATTTCATTTAATCATACAATTTTTTGTGTTCATCAAAAACATATGATTCCACAGACTTTATTCTATGAATTAGTTATGATCTTTCCTCCTTAGAAATTATCTGAATGACATTAAGATTGCTCTGAAGAGTTATTGTTTTATCAATTAAGTATTCATATTTATTATCAATAGAATTAAATCTAGTTGTCCAGTTATTATTAGTGGACCAAAGTTCTTGTGGTAAATTAGCAGATTCCATATAAAGAATCCTTCTATTTAAGTCCTGTATCAGTCCCATTAATGTCTCATTTTTGTTGTTATTATTAACCCAATTTTTCAATGATATGAGATGAATCACTATGCTAATTGCTAGTATGGTGAACATTATGTATGTCCCAAGAAGGTCATATCTATACTGCAATGTTTCATTCATTTTACAAACAAAAAGTTTTTTAATTCATGAATGGAGAAATTGCCATTTTTTGAGAAATATTCAAAATTTGTAAAGAAAAATTTTATTTATTTGTTTATTAATCAGTTTAAAATGTAAAATTATCAAGTAATTTACCTAAGATATAATCCTCTAATGATTGTCCTACGTGTCCAGATGTTCCAGATGTAATTAACCAGGTTAGGCCAATAGCTGATTTGTTCAATGATTTTTGGATGTAATATGTTGTTTGGCCAGTAAGCGTTGTGGGTGTAGCACCAAAACAGGTGTGGTGTGAACTGGCTAAGGCTCCCTGAATGGCTCCTGTGAATTAAGCACTCACCCAGGCAACCCCTGAGCACTAGGTAGGGTTGCTGGGACCACAACAGATTATATACAACAATGAGGCAATATACCAATGAATTGGAAGGACTCAGGTGCAATCACACACCTGGCAGGAGCCACCTGTCTGGCTGGTGCTATAGGGCTGGGGGCAGTGGTCCTAGACAGAGGCATGGCACCGGATTGGACTCAACTGGAGTGGCAGAAGGCTGCTGGCAGGTGGGTGGGAGTGCTTTTGAGGGTGTCCCAGGGTGTCCCAGAATTGGCAGCAGCTACACTGAACAATTTTAAAAGTAGAGAAACAGTCTACTGGTAATATCTAACCAAGAAGGGGTCTGTGACCCAATCCAGCAGCTATAAGCCAGGAACTAGAAAGGTGCCTAGTGCGGAAACCTTCTCTCTAACATGGTGCTCTATCTACCTCAGAATATATGCACTTCTGGCAGTGGTTACAAGAACTGCTGCCACGTGATTGCCTGGTCCAGGAGTTCCTGGCTCACACAGTGCATGAGCTGCCTGATTTACAGGCTCCCTGCAAGGCCACTGGGGTCAGGCAGTCCGTGGGGGTTTGTGCTGCTCACTGGCTCTGGAGGATGGAGAAACTCACCAGCAGCCACCTTAGGTTTCGGTATGGTGATATTTTAGTTGTACTGAAATGTGATTTTATTTGTATGTTAATAAATAAAGTTGCCTGGGGGTCAGAGCTAATAGCAAGCCACAGCAGAAGCTGGACGGTGGTGGTGCATGCCTTTAATCCCAGTTCTTGGGAGGCAGAGCTAGGCAGATCTCTGTGTGTTAAAGGATACAGCCAGCATGGAGACATACACCTTTAATCTTAATACCAACCATAGAAGACCTGGAGGTCTGTACAGACAGGCAGTGATGAGGAGGTCATGTGGTTGGGTTTACAACCAATGAGAAGGCAGAACAGAAAGTCTATATAAAGACAAACACACAGGAAGTAGGTCTCTTGGCTAAAGAGGATAGCTGCAGCAGTGAAGGGTAAGGCTCTTAGCTCTGACCTCTTGAGCTTTCATCTCTGTATTGGCTCTGTGTTTCTTATTTAATAAGATGGTTACTTCTACATTTTGGTCACGCCAGTAGCCCCAATAGGGACACATGGGCTTCAGATTCAAGTGGCTGGGCTGTGGGATGACTCATCCCTAATGGGCTTGAGGGCTAGACGGCCCAAACAAGTAAAAAAGATACTTTCTGAGAGCCAGCCTGGGTCTGCCTGATGGTCTTAGCAACAGCAGCTGAAACATGATCTGGAGATGACTTGGACCAATGAGAGGCAGGCATGTCACACCAGCAGATGCATATTCATCAGACCTCCTTCAGGGTGGGGTGGAGGGTATATAAGGCTTGCCTCTTCCTGAATAAATTGAGCTTGTTATTTCGACATTCTCCCAGAGTCTGTGTGGTTTGACTCTGTGCCTACTTGGCCCCCACCCCCAAAGGGAACAACAGCAAGGACCCTGCTACACTGGGCATCAGATAAAGTGATAAATCTGTGGGAGTCTGTTTAAGAAGTATTAGGGAAATTTATTAAGGTAAAATGAGGAAATACACTCATGAATACAGAATGGAGTAGACAGCTGAAGTTGTCCTCTGATCTGACCAGGAACAAATCCACCTCATAGGCAGGAGCAGGGAGAAGGGGCATGTGACTCTTCTCCCTCTCCTTTTAAGAGGTCATGTTCAATGGCAGGAAGCACTGCCTCCTTCAGGCCCTATAGCCCAAGGTGGAACAAATACCACTATTATTATGAAAATTTCAAGCACACTATTTATTGCTATGCTAAATACTCTAAAAATGTGGATTTCTAAAACAATGTAAACTATTGCCTTTTATAATTTTATTCATTAATTTTTCATGGTGAAAATGTTGTCCATACTAACCAAGTACTTCTCATTTTGCAATGGAGTAAAAATGCATTAATATACATAATCTTCCAAATATCAGAAATTATAGGTGTTTACCCTTGTGAGTATGTGGTTGATGACTAGGAGCTGTGGCTCACCACAACTCCTAGGCCTCACAGGAGAATATCATGCCACATATTGCTATCAAGGAAGCATCAATATTTAAAATATAGTTTCCACTGAATGCATACTTCTTTGGCTCCACTGTAAAGTCAAAAAATCATAAATCAAACAATCCCTAGTCAGGAACCATGCACAGTTCTATATTTTAGGTATGTTTGAAATTGTTTCTATAATACAAAATTATGTTAAAAGTTGTATTTGAGTTAACTTTCTGTTTCTAACCTCTCTGGAGTGCAGTGAAATAAAAAGAGAAGCTAAAGATTTTTAATGCCAACTCAAGATAGAAGTGGAAACTGTTGCATGAAGATGTCATTTTCTTGATTAACTTGTAACATAGTCTTGGCTGAATACTAAGCCTTAGGCCTGTTGATGGAAGTAACAGATTTGAAAGCTAGTTTAATATACTACCTTGATTTCTAATTATGAAATTCTGTTGAATGTGAATGCGAAGACATCATTCAGGCAAACAAAATATATTTGTAATTATTACCCCTAAATCTCTCTGAATCATTCTTTTTAATGGAAATAACACCCTCTACTAATAAGCAAACTGTTAATCTTGAAGTGAATAAAATAGCTTTAAAAAATCCATCTATAGTTCACAAAGACATGAAGATTTTTTCCATCACCTACTACTGTTGCTAGAGTTTTCCTGCCTGGCCCACAGTCAGGATATATCTCTTTCACCTGCCAGTCCCACAGCCTCTCAGACCCGACCAAGTAAACACAGAGACTTATGTTGGTTACAAACTGTATGGCCATGGCAGGCTTCTTGCTAACTGTCCTTACAGTTTAAATTAATCCATTTCCTTTAATCTATACCTTGCCACATGGCTCGTGGCTTACCGGCATCTTCACAAGCTGTTTCTCATCATGGCGGCTGGCAGTGTCTCTCTGACTCAGCCTTCCACTTCCCAGCTTTATTCTCCTCCTTGCCCCGCCTATACTTCCTGCCTAGCCAATGGCCAATCAGTGTTTTATTGATTAATTAGCAACACATTTGCTATACATCCCACAGCACTTCCCCCTTTTTTTTTCTCAAAAAGGAAGGTTTTAACCTTAACAAAGTAAAATTACATATAATTTGGGAATTTGGGCGTAACTTCTCTTACTACTTCCTGCTGGAAGGGGGGCGCTGTATCTTATGGGGAAACAAAGAAAATTTTAGGATTATGGAATAGTCCATGAGGCTGTATTGTCTGAGCCAGATGCCTTCAAACCGTTCTGGATGTTGGATCGTCTGGGCCATGGTGTCATCGGAGACCTTTCAGGGGGTCTTGGCTGGTCAAACCTGATGTATCTTAATCTGGAACAATTCCATAGCCTTTGGCTTTCTGTGGGAACAAAAGCAGAGACTCCTTTCCAAAGTAACATATCCTTATATCCAAATTTTGAAGTCAAAATATCTTTAAAATATACATTTTGGCATAACTCAACAGCTTTTACAATCAAATGTTTTTCTGCAGTTAAAAATTCCAAAGACAACACAATCCAGATTCTCTGTGTAATATTCATCTTTACATGGCTTATTTTTTATACTACCTTTACTGTCTCTTTAATGACTTTATTTTTTAAAACTATGTATTTGTTTCTATAACTCTATATATCACATTTTTTGTCTCTTTCAAGCCTACGTATCTTTTACACACATTGTAAACTATTACATCTGAATCTGTCTTATTGTGAATCTCTTGCCTTAAACTGCAGCAGCTGTGGCTGCTGGCTCTGCCCACCTCAGCTTCCCAACATGGCTACGTTTACCGCCAGCTCTGGGAGCTATCGTGGGTCTACGCTTTTATCCAAGCAGTGTGTAGCCCAAAAACCTCTTTTTTTGTTTTGTACCTGCAAAGGCTAAATCCACCACGCAGCTTAATGTGCCACTTGCAGAGGCCTCATTTCTGCCCTACTGCAGATCAAGCACATGCGCTAGGAACCCGCCAATAGCTCAAACCAGCAGCTGCCGCTCATTTGAGAGAGACAATTAGGAAGCTGTTTTTAGCTCCGTTTTAGAATCTTTTTTTTCAGTTTTTAGGTGGAAACTCTTGCCACCACGTTGGACGCCATTTGTAGCGTCTATATACCAGAAATACCTGAATTCCACTAGTTTCATGTCATGATTCAGGATTTTAAATTCTGGAAATTGTTGATGTTTTTTTAATTCAGCTGTCCATTCTTCTTGGCTATGTGTGTATGTGGCTTCATTTCAGCATCCCGTTCTTCTCCACATCCCTCTATTAAATGCCATTCTTCTGTTGAGAGGTGTGAGCTTAATTACTCTTCAAGAATAACTGTTTCAGCTACCTCCCCATTACACATCAGAAGCCATCGGCCCACTGCCTGTTCAGCTGCCTTCGAAGAAAAGGGCACTGTACCTTTCCCGGATTACGAAGGCCACTTCAGGGATGGTGCCATATTGTCCTGGCCTCAGAAGATGCCTTTTAATAAAGCCATAACCACACTTGTTTTGACAAGAATCAGTAGTCCTTTGTTTCGTGTCTTGTCTGTCCTGTTCGTCAGCAGTTGATTCAAGGATACTTTGTTGTCCAGTGGCTAACTTTTGCTACAATGAAAGTTAACTCCAATTGCAGTTTTTTCAATGCCCATATTTTCTGTGCAGTAGAGTGGTACTGTCAGGAGCCGACATGTCTCATAGTCATAACAAAAAAGAAAATTTTTCTAAGTTATTAAAACATTTTAAATGCCATATTCTGTAGATCTCTGAAGGGTTTGAAGATAACCTGTCTATCTAAAATATATCTACTCAATCTTGAAAACATACCTAATATAACTACAAGTTCTATTATAATGTCTAACTACTAACTTTCATTTCTTTATATCCTAATAGTTGGTAATAACAACATTCAAGGATTAGAAAATTGCATTACATTGTTAAATGAATGGTACAATTAGAAATATACATATAGCATTTTCTAATAATATCAATTTCAATATATATAATTTATATACACTATAAAACAATCCAATCCAATGTAAAGTATTTACATTTTTTTCTTTCTTTCTTTCTCTCTTTTTTTTAATAAGAACCTTAAATCTAATCTCCTTTGCTTAGCCCTTTTCCTCACCCTTTACAACAACTTATAACCAACCCCCCTAATCAATGAAAATTATCCCAAACCCAAAACCCATTAAAAGACCTAAAAGACCAAAAAAACCAACCACCCCACACCACCTCTTTAGGAATGTGGGCGTCGTATTCTTGAAATTGCTTCCTGCTGGGTATGGGCGAAGTTATCTTTATCCTGAAAGAAAAATTTTAGGTTAATTGTCAAATTCTAGGAAAGGTAACTATATCCTTCGTTATCCAGTCTGTGTATAATGCCAAAGTTCAGGGTTTATCTCAAATCCTTATTCAAGTAGTCTTTGAGACTGAATCATCTCAGCTAGCACTCTCAAAATTGCTCTGAGCACTTTGTAGTTCAAAGCTGATCTGTAGATGATGTTTGTCAGCTTAGTGATGTTATTATTGTCCATGTAGAATTGTTGTTGTTGTGGGGCCCCATCTTCTTCCTGGAGACTTCAGTTGATGTTAGGCCTGACCGTGATTTTCTGCAAAAAACTGATAAGAGACTCGAACACAAAGACTATATATGTGGCTTTTTAGAATTAGTTAGTACTCTATATGACCATTTATATCTTAACAAAGTTTAAAATGTATATATATCTATATATATTAATCTTGTAAATTTTGATATAAATTTCATACTTTAAGAAAAGTTTAAAGAATCAGAATAGAATCAAAGAGTTGAGATTAGTAATAGAATAGTCCCTTAATTAATTTGGCTTTTCTCCTGTCCCATAGCAGAAGATGGCTCTTTTCCTCTGGCATGATACAGAGAGTCTGTATTTTCCTTTTAACAACATGCTTGAGTTTAAAGAAGGAGCGAGCCATTCTCCAACTCCAAAGTCAGCTTTAAATTTTAATTGAACTGGGACTATTAGAAGTTAAATAGTGTTAAATCTTTAAAGAAAAGCAGAAACAAACATTTAGGAAGACATAAAATTTTTTAGATAACATCTGTAGTTTTTTCTATTATCCAATGTCTCTCTGCAGCTGTTGTTCCTTTCTCATTGGCATTGAGAAAATTCAAAGTTAATAGAGCATTATGTAGTCTATTTCTGGGGGTTTTTGTTACTCCTTTCTGTTTATTTAGCATATCCTTTAGAGTTCTGTTTGATCTTTCTATAACTGCTTGACCTGTAGGATTATGTGGTATACCTGTAATATGGTTTATATTATAATAAGCAAAAAACTGTTTCATTTTAACAGAGACATATGATGGAGCATTATCAGTTTTGATTTGTGCAGGTATACCCATAATGGCCATAACTTCTAGCAAATGAGTGATTACAGAATCAGCTTTTTCAGAACTCAAAGCAGTTGCCCATTGAAATCCTGAATAAGTATCAATAGTGTGGTGTACATATTTCAATTTTCCAAATTCTGCAAAGTGAAACATGTCCATCTGCCAGATTTCATTCCTCTGAGTACCCTTTGGGTTACATCCTGCTGGTAATGGCATTTGATTGTAGAAGGAACAAGTAGGACATTTCTTTACTATTTCTTTGGCTTGTTGCCAGGTTATGGAAAAATCCTTTTTTAAACCTTTACTATTTACATGATGTTTTTTATGAAATTGTGAGGCCTCCAACACATTTCCTATCAATAATTTATCAATCTCATCATTGCCTTGTGCTAGAGGGCCTGGCAGACCAGTATGGGATCGGATGTGAGTTATATATAAAGGATGACTCCTTTTTCTGATTGTATCTTGTAATTGAATAAATAATGTAGTTAATTCTGAAGTATTGTGGATAAATTCTGCAGTCTCAATATGTAATACTACTCTTTCAGCATACTGAGAGTCAGTTACTACATTGAGAGGTTCTGAAAAATCCATTAATACCAACAGAATAGCATACAATTCTGATTTTTGAACTGAATTATAAGGACTTTGAACCACTTTACTTAAATTTTCTGATTTGTAACCTGCCTTTCCTTATTTGTTGGCATCTGTATAAAATGTACAAACTCCAGATATGGGTTTTTTCCTCACAATTCGAGGCAAGATCCAATCAGCTCTCTTTATAAGATCAATTCTATTGCTTTTGGGATATTTGCTGTTAATTTCTCCAAAAAAATTACTACAAGCTTTTTGCCAAGCTTCATTTTCTATCCATAATTTTTCAATATCCTCCTTAGTTAAAGGTACAACAATTTCTGCTGGGTCTATTCCTGCTAACTGACGAAGTCTCAATTTTCCTTTCCAAATCAAGTCAGAGATTTTTTCTACATAAGTTTTTAATTTTTTATTTGGTTTATTTGGTAAAAATATCCATTCTAATATAATATCTTCCCTTTGCATTAATATTCCTGTTGGAGAATGCCTAGAAGGTAAAATAACCAAAATGCAATCCAGCTTTGGATCAATACGATCTACGTGCCCTTCATGTACTTTCTTTTCTACCAAGGCCAATTCTTTTTGAGCTTCAGGTGATAATTCTCTTGGACTGTTCAAGTCCTTATCACCTTCTAAGGTTTTAAACAAATTATTCAGTTCATCATTTTTTACCCCAACAATAGTTCTTAGATGAGAAATGTCTCCAAATAATCTTTGAAAGTCATTAAGAGTCTGTAGTCTATCTCTCCTAATTTGCACCTTTTGAGGTCTAATTTTTTGAAGTTCTATTTTATATCCTAAATAATTAATAGAATCTCCTCTTTGTATCTTTTCAGGGGCAATTTTCTTCGAAGGCAGCTGAACAGGCAGTGGGCCGATGGCTTCTGATGTGTAATGGGGAGGTAGCTGAAACAGTTATTCTTGAAGAGTAATTAAGCTCACACCTCTCAACAGAAGAATGGCATTTAATAGAGGGATGTGGAGAAGAACGGGATGCTGAAATGAAGCCACATACACACATAGCCAAGAAGAATGGACAGCTGAATTAAAAAAACATCAACAATTTCCAGAATTTAAAATCCTGAATCATGACATGAAACTAGTGGAATTCAGGTATTTCTGGTATATAGACTGCTCTCACCCAATGTGAGGTTGAACTGTTGACCTTGTGTACATTCTACTTCACAAATGAGTCTGTCAGATACACTAAGCCTATAGGCTGAAGATGATGCCCCAACACTGCGGAGAAACCTCAGATGATTGTCCAGGCAGCTGGTTGTTTCTGTCAACTCACAAGTTTTTGGAAGTTGCTTGCATATACTTCCTGTTTTTATTTTTTTGTTAGCTAATACTATTTCCTTCTTGGGTCTCTGAGGGAGTTGAAGATTAGTTAGTTATAGTTGACAATTAATTAGGATAGAAAGTGAATTAGATACAATAGAATAGATAATGGAATTATTTTCTCTGAATTTGTCAAATACAAATGAACTAGACATTGTTTAGGTATTTATTACTTGTATATATTGTATATAGTTATTGTACTTTTGTATATAGTTTTTCTTATGTTAGTTATAAGCTTTTTCTTTTTTCCTTTTTATTAAAATAGAAAAGGGGAAATATGGTGATATTTTATTTGTATTAAAATGTTATTTGTATGTTAATAAATAAAGTTGCCTGGGGGTCAGAGCTATTAGCAAGCCATAGGAAAGCAGGGCAGTGGTGGCGTATACTTGTAATCCCAGCACTTGGTATGCAGAGCTGGGTAAGTCTCTGTGTGTTCAGGGATACAGCCATTATTGGACACACATGCCTTTAATCTCAATACCAAGCAAGGAAAACCTGGAGGCCTATACAGACAGGCCGTGACGAGGCAGTCATGTGGTTGGGTTTACAACCAATGAGAAGGCAGAACAGGAACACTATATAAAGACATTAACACAGGGGTAGTGAGTTCTGAGAGGTAGGACCACCGCAGGAGGAAGGGTAAGGTTTTAGCTCTTAGCTCTGACCTCTTGGCTTTCTTCTTTGCATTGGTTCTGTGTTTCTTATTTAATAAGAAGGTTGGTTACATCTACATACTACTGCCACCTCTCACTGCTTCTAGGAACCTCAGAAAGAATTCCATTTTAGTTCAACTCAGATGGAGAAAGAAAAAGATTTCTCTGCAAGCATCCATTTTCAATATTTATTGGAAAATACAATTAGAAGCACTTTCACTTATTTGACAAGGTCAGCAACATACTTTCAGTGTTTTATCAAAGGGTGGGGTCAACTCCCTAGTGAAACAGGGTAAGACATTCATATCTCACAACACATCTTTAACCCTTTAAAGCACAACTTCTCAAATTCTTTATAGGCACTGTTTGCCTATAATCAGAAAGTATCAAGTTCAGTAGATGTCTTAATAAACATACAACCATGTGCAGAATTATTAAAATAGTTAAAGTGCAATGTTTGCTTCTGCCTACTGATTTTCCTTATTCTCCCAAGGTGATCACTGTGTGAAGTTTGTTCTTTAATATTTATTTCATAAATTTATGCCTACATGAAATCAAATAAAATATGGGAGGTATTTAGAACAGAAATAAGTGGTATTATGCAATATGTATTCTTCAGTAGCTTGTCTGACAAACCTCTGTGATGAAACAGCATGTCTTTATTATTTCTGGATGTATAAAAATTGAAACAGTATTTCTCATAAAGGATTCTGCTAAATTTTTCTTTTGTTTGCCATTCTGAAATGATGAAATGTGGATGCTTGTGAAATGTGGATGCTTGTGAAAAGAATGAACATAAAAGGTGTCTTGGTTACATTTTTATGCTTGTCAAGACACCATAACCAAAGCAACTTATAAAAGACAGTTTATTGTGGCTTACAGTTTCAGAGGTCAATGACCATGATGGTTGGGAGAATGGCAGCATGCAGGCAGGTATGGCACTTGAGCAGTAAATGAGAGCTTACATCTTGAGACACAACTGTAAGGCAGAGAGCTAGTAGAATAACATGGGCTTTGAAACCTCAAATCCTGTCCCCAGTGACACACTTCCTCCAACAAGGCCACACCTGCTAATCCTTTCCAAACAGTTCTACCAACTGTGGACCAAGTATTCAAATATATGAGCCTATGGTGGTAATTCTTATTCAAACCACCCCAGAAGGTGATAGCAATATTGTGACGATGGCCCAGTATAGTGGCTGTTCTGTTCTCTGATCCCAGATAAGTTTATTAGGGTACACAATATTTTGGGGAACACAATATCCCCACACTACCCCATCTTAAAATGCATTTATACACTTACCAAAGACATACCAACATTCTATAACTATAGATAGATTTATAAACATGAAGTGATTTTACAACTGCCAGGAGAAAAGTCAAGTTCAGAGACTCAGACTTGCAAGTTATTTTACATTGTTGATTATATATATTATTTTCAGATAAAAGATACATCTCTCATTCCTACATGTGGATCCTGGTCACTGAACTTAAGTCTTTAGCCTTGGTGGAAAACTCCTTTATCTGCTGAGCCATTTTTCTGGTCCAATATGAACACACACACACACACACACACACACACACACACACACACACACACACTCTTCATAGCATGTATGTGGGTCTTCTGATTACATTGTGCCCATGGATATCAGAAGAGGTAGTTGGAGCTCCTGGACCTGGAGTATGGGTGTGAGATTCATGTAGGTGCTGGGAGTAAAACCTGGGTCTTCTGCAAGAGCATCCAATGCTCTTAATCAAAAAGCTATCTCCTTAGCCCACCAATATATATATATATATATATATATATATATATATATATATATATATATATATATATATATATATATATATATATATACCTGGAACTCACTCTGTAGACCAGGCTGCACTAGAACTCAGAGATCTGCTGGCCTCTGCCTCCTGAGTGTTAGAATTAAAGGTGTGTATCACAACCACTCTATTGAATATAAATGTTTTTATGTTACTGGAGGGTGCCTCTAACAAGTAGTTGATAGTTTAGATGTGTTTTTATCACAATTGTAATGATTGTTGGGGGAAACAGAGTCTTGCTATGTAGCCCAGGCTAGCATCTCTTCTTGTCCCTGATGCCACAACATTTTGAATGTGGGGATGATCTGCCTGCACCTGCACCATCAAACTTGTTCTCAGGGACCACCTGGGGTATGTGGTAAAGCACACATCACACTAGACAGAACTGACACTCACTGGACCCATGAGAACCCCATTTCTCCAGTGATATCTGAATACCCACTGAAAGGAAATGTGTCATCTATCCCCAAGACCATGTTCTCAGCACAAAGGAAATTTATTTGCCCCAAATGGACAGAGAACAGGGAATAAGAGGCAAACACAGCCAATAGAGAATGAGGGAGAAGGGAAAGGGAACAAGAGAAGGGGGCAGGGATATTTGTCCTGGAGGGACAAAGGACTGCCTCTGGATAGAGAGGAGACAGATGTGGCACATATGAAAATGGTGGTTTATAAAAGTAAAATAAGAAACCTTGTGTTCGGATGCGGTGTTTAATTTTAATTGGGCATGTTAATTGGGTGAGCCAAAGGGGGCTTTTGATTGCTTGACTTCAGTACTTTGGATTTTGGTTTTTTTTGGTTTTGTTTGTTTGTTTGTTTGTTTGTTTGTTTGTTTTTGAGACAGGGTTTCTCTGTGTAGTTTTGGTTCCTGTCCTAGATCTCACTCCTGTAGACCAGGCTGGCTTCAAACTCACAGATTCACCTGGCTCTGCCTCCCGAGTGCTGGGATTTAAAGGCCTGTGCCATCACCGCCTGGCTGACTTCAGTTTTTTGATTGACCTTGGTAGTCAGCCTCGGGAAGAGGGATTGGCCAGATAAGGGAACAGACATTGATGGCTAGCTTTAGGAATATAATCCAATGGTTTTTTGCAAGGTAGAGGTAATGGGATAGAAGGGCAATGCCTGCCAGAGCCAGGTTTGCCAGTCCTGGGCTAGCTAAAGTCCATTCTACCACCCTACTGTCCCAAGCTCCAGAAGTGAGAATAGGAGACTGCCAGGTCCTACAGCATAGTGTGAGTATAGAGGCAACACAGAACCTCAGCCCTGAATGGTGAATGTGGGCCAGAGAGATGCTTCTGTACACTAGGGATGTTTTACCTTCATTGTGTCTTGAATTCTCAACAGAGTGAAGAGCAACAAGTCCTAGTAATCCTTACAACATATTTTGTGGGTCAAGGTCAGGTTCCGCAAGGCTGGGACCATGGTGTGAGGTTTTAGTGTCAGCATCTGCAGGTCACCAGAAGTTCCCTGTCATGCTCTCCGTGGAGCATCCCAGGGCCACTTCAAAGCACAGGCTCTTAGGAAGGCTGGAGATGTTCAGTCTGACATCCAGGCAGTAGACCAGGCAGGAGGATTCAGCTTTTGTCACTAGCCTCTCCTGGGGTGTATTAGGGATAGCCATGGCCAGAGAACTCCAGGGTGTAGGGACATATAAAGGAAATCCTGGAAGGCAGTCCTTAGTTGATTATGAGGAGTTTCACCTGGGGGCATAAGTTGGAGTGGGTGTGGCTATTTTGGAGACAGGCAGGTGTTGCACAGTGAAAACAAGAACCAGGAAGCAGTGAGAGTGGTCTGGTGGGAGTAGGACTGGACAGCCTGGGAGGCAGACAGCTGGCATGGTGGTCATCCAGTAGGTGGATTTTGTTTGGTTGGTTGCCACACCGGCGACGATGTCGCCTGTGTGACAAATGCCGATCTGGTGGTCTCACGAGGAAGGGGGGCACGTACGTGTCTCTCGAGGCTAGGCCCCCGGCGGTCCCCTGGCAATCAGCCCGAGCAATGGTTCCTGAATACATTGTTCCCTAAAGACCAGCCTTCTGTGGATGGTTGGCATCCTGCTTCTTTCTTCTTTCCTGACAATAACAACCTCTCTGTGCCTGGACTCCTGCGGACGCTCACTTGACGTACCTGATAACTCCTCAACTGTTACACCAGCACTGCCCCCAGTGATTCAAGCCCTTGGGCAGATAACACAAAAAACCCCTACTTCAGTGGGGGCACTCATGGATGGATTAGAACAGAAAGAGCTAACAATTCAGGTTCCCACAGATTCTAAGGAAGAAAATGTAAAAGTAAAAAGATTGTTAGGTAACCCTCACTCAGCTCATGAAAACTCACAAAAAAGAAAACTTAGGAAACTGGCAACTCCCACAAGAATGGTTAAAAAGTACATTCAATACCGTATTAATGGGAAATGGTGGACACCCCCTCGTTGGAATCTCAGAAGTAGAAATTACTTAGATCCACCCCCTTTTACAGGGGCTTATGACTATGAAGGAAATTGGTTGGGTAAATCATGAGGGAAAAAGAATGTTGTGGAATCAGTTGCCTTTTATGGAAAGGCTAGTTAGAAGCAGAAAGATATGGTGTACATATGATAGGCAGACAAGGTCAGCTATATTGAGGGGCATAGCACCTGTGCTAAAGAGGTGGGCTAAGGCTCTTGGCGAGGACTTTGTAACTGTCTTTAATAAATTACTAGAAATGGATTACCAGTTATTGAGTGTGTATGTCTCTGTCTGAAAGGATTAATCATTCTGAAAACCACATTGTGTGACCACAAAAGATTGAGTCTATTGCTTTCCTTTTGACCCTGGGCTTAATTCCTTGTTAAGATTGTATAAAATCTCAACCTGATGTTTAGTAAAATTGCAGCAGTTTCACAGCATACTCTGGTGTCTGTGTCTGTCTGTCATCGCCGAATCCCAATTATCCTGAGCACCTTCATCCCGTTCTCCCTCGGTCTGGTGGCCCTACTGAAACCTAGTCCAGGTGGCAGTTGGTTTTTAAGAAAAAAAGATGAAACACAAATGGCTGAGAAATACTTCAAGAAGTGCTCCAGGAGTGGGGAAGTAGGGCAGGAGGTAGAGAGGGAAAGAGCAGGGGAAATAGAAAAAACAGGGAATTATTATTAGGGAGGGAGGGGGTAAATACAGATGGAGGAAATGATAAAATAATAGTAAGGATGTCTGAAAAAGTCATAAAGAATATAAAATTAACTTATCTACTAAAATAATTATAACACATGTAAGTCAGTGCATGAATATACATAGTTTAAATGAAATTTTCCCTTATGGGCTGATAAGCCTCCCTCTAACAGCCAAAGACCATCTAATAAAAACCCTAGCACCAGGCATGAAAAGTCCTCTTTTGAATTGTTGGTCAGGGTTGTCCAAGAGACTCCCAAAATATCACAGGTTATTGCTCTTGCTCTTAGTTGCCCTCCAGAGGTGGAAGGTAAATCCCTATTGCTGAAGACAGCATGCACATCAGATGCAGGACCCAGACCCCCCTAACCAAGGACTAACCTGAATGCCTCCTCACTGAAGACTAGCTTTTATGGTAACAGAAGTCACAATGCAAACTTTCACAGGAAAGTAAGA
Organism: Peromyscus eremicus; assembly: GCF_949786415.1. Taxonomy (NCBI): domain Eukaryota; kingdom Metazoa; phylum Chordata; class Mammalia; order Rodentia; family Cricetidae; genus Peromyscus; species Peromyscus eremicus. The sequence continues at coordinate 123,193 of NC_081432.1, read as the reverse complement.
ACCAATAGTCCTATCTATTTATGATACCTATGAACTACATGGCATGATAGCCTTAAGGGTGCAATAGTGTCATGCATACCTTGGCAATAAACAAGCTCTCTAATTGGATTTAAGACCTAATCAACAAGAGAGAAATCATGCCTGGGACTTGAAACCTATCCAACTACACAGGGACAGTGACATAATGGATCTTAGAGAAGAAGCTCTAACCACTACTTCACTGGACCAGCATAATAATCCCTAATGACATTTAAAAAAATTTGTCCTTACACCAAAGGATAAGTGTAATCCTCACCTCTCATCAAGGAAATGTCTTTTTGCAATGAAGTGACAACATTATAGAAAAATATAACCAGTCAAAATGCAGAATTGTCAATTCCAATCCCTCTAAAACATAACTCCTACGCCTAGGGCTCAGAGATCCTTGATGAAGAGAGCTTATAAGAGCCAGAGGAACAGGAAGTTGGCTGTGAGATTATGTCTCCAAGGAATATCAAATGCGATACTCATGAAGTCTCACCAACATGACTGCCTAAACAGGAGCTAAACAAGGATAATCCCAACAGACATGCTGGTGTAGATGAGGGGAAAGCTCAGGAGGCTTCAACCCTACATAAAAAAAAAAAAACCTATAGGCAACTAAGGAAACCTGTGAGCAGGGAAAATAGTTTTCCTTAGGGAAGAGCATACCAATTGGCTTTCCAACATCAAACACTAAGCCTAAAACATGAGTACAAATAACATATAGACTGAGTCCACACACATAATATAACAACAATCAAAAATAAAGCCATGAATTTGAAAGAGAACAAGGAGGGGTAGGTAAATGTGTGTGGGGGTTGAAGGGAGGAAATTACGTAAGTATATTATAATCTCAAAAAGCAAAATAAGAATTAAAAAAAAAAACAAGCAGCGTACCAGTGAGGACATGGCTGGGTGTGGGCAACATCTTACACACTGTCTATGGGATGCTGATTAGTGCAACCACTATAGAAATCAGTGTGGAGGTCTACAAAAACTAAAAATTGCACTATCATAGGATCTAGCTACAAGGCACTTGGATATATATATAAGTATACATACACACATATACATACAAAGGAAATGAAGTCAGCACACAGTAGAGACATTTGTGCACCAATGATTATTGTGGCACTATTCATGACACCCACATTATAGAATCAGCCTAGGTATAAAATAACATGGATTTTTAAAATGTGAGTTTTATTCAACCATAGAAAATAATAAAATTATGTTATTTGGGAAAAAAATGATGGAAATTGAGATCATCTTAAGTGAAGTAAACCAAGCTCAGAAAGATAAATAATGCATAATTTGTCTCATCTATAGAATCTGTATTTTGGGTGGTATATATGTATGGGGAAAGCACACTTATTTATAAGAATATGAGGGCACAGGAAGGCATTAACCATCCCCTATTGCTCTCCCCCTCATTCTATTTCAACACAGTCTCTCAGGGAGCCTGAAGCTCAGTTTCAGCTAGGCTGTCTAGCAAGTGAGCTCAGGATTCACCTTTCCCCTTCCCTTAATGCTGGGGCTCCAGACATGCAAGACCACACTGGCTATTACATGAGTGTATGTATTTGAAATAAGAATTTCATTCATAGACAGCATGTACTCTTACATCTGAGCCAGCTCCCTAGCACTAGATATTTTTAATACAATGTGAAAGGAGAAGGGGTACTATTTGAAAAATGAAAAATGATAAGGGGATATAAGTTGAGGCAATGTGACCAAAGCATGCCATATATATATATATATATATATATATATATATATATATATATATATATATATATATATATATATATATATGAAAACATAATAATGAAAACTAATAATTTTGTATAATTGATATATACTAAAAATAGGTAGGATGAAGCTGCTCAATATTGTTGTGTTTAATACTTAATTTTAAAAGGGAGTAACAAGCCAGGCAATGGTGGCATATTCCTTCAATCCCAGCAGTCAGGAGTCAGAGGCAAGTGGATCTCTATGAGTTTGAGACTACCCTGGTCTAAAAAATGAGTTCCAGGACAGCTAGAACTGTTACACAGAGAAACCCAGTCTCAATAAACTAAAAAAAGACAGAAAACAAGTTGACAGAGAGAATGAGGAAAGAGGAGAGAAAGAAAGGAGAGAAGGAAGGAAAAGAATAGGAGGAAAGAAAGAGACAGAGAGAAGAGAAGAGGGAAGATTCTATTATCTGTCTTTATAGCCTCTACAAAGGAAATTGAGTCATCAGAGGGGATCCAAATCCAATGACTAATGTTCACATAAAAAGGGTAATTTAGACTCACATACAAATACAAGGGGAAGACACAGAAGAGATTCATGTAGAAGGTAGCCCATTTATAACCCAAGCAAAGAGCCCTGGAACAGACTGCTCATAGTCTTCATGGGAGCCAGACTTGTTAACCTCCTCATTAAAGAATTCTAGTCTCCAGAACTGTGAGACCTTTCTGATGTTTAAGCCACCTACTATGTGGTGCTCCATTGCAGTAGTCTTAGAGAACTACTGTACTCAGAAAAAGCTGACCATGTAGCATTTTATTATACCCTATTTCAATTCCTTCTCCCCACTTCTCTAGTAGCCTTGAAAAACCAATGATCTGAGATTTTAGCAAAGCCAATAACCTGGCAGCCACTAGAGGGAGTAAATAGGATTTGAATTCCACAATTTTTTTCTCTGAGGATTGTTAATGGATTTGAGAGTTTCTTAAGAGACCCTCTGGTCATTTTTTCTGTACATTATAGTATACTGGATTGTATAGTTTGATACAGTGAAATAATTACAGGAAGTACATTACCCAAAATGCTTAAGAGAGAAAAAAAAAAAAACCGAGTGAATGCCATTTGGAACCTTGAAAAACTAACACATTTCAGAGAACAGAACAGCAAGTTTATGCATAGGAATGGGTGCATGTCCAGGACTGTGAATATGCACGTAAACAATAAATTCTTACCTGTGGTAAGAATTATTTGTGCTTTAATAAATAAAGTATGCCTGTAATCAGAGGAAATAGCAAGCAATGTTAAATAAACAAAGAAGTCAGGCAGCAGTAGCACATACACTTAACCCTATCACTTAGCAGGCAAGATCTCTGTGTTCAAGGCCACACTAGGGAACGGAGCCAAGTGTGGTGACATGTGCCTTTAATGCCAGTATCAAGCATAGAGTTCTAGATGTCTGTACAGACAGATAGCAAGTGACAGAGGTGTGTAGGAAGAGGAAGTGATGTAGCTGGGCTAAAAGAGCCAATTAGAGAACAGAACAGAAAAGGCATATAAATGTGAGTATAAAGAAGAAGCTCTCTTTGGAAGCTGCAAAGTCAGTGAGGTAAGGTTGGCTGGTGGCTTTCCCTATTTCCCTGATCTTTCCAAGGTTTTCATCCCTATATTTGGCTCCATGTTTTTTATTTAATAAGACAATTTTAAAATTCGTCTGCATTTGGTATCCAAATAGTGGGGCAAGAATTCACAAAAAAAAAAGCCACTTGCCTGTGGCCTTGCAGGCCCCAGCTTGGCTGGAGCACATGGCCAGCATGGCACTCTGCTGGAGCTGCATGCTGCTGGAGCTACACATGGCCAGACTGCTTGTGGGCTTACAGAGCCCCTGGCTAAGGCCTGGTTGCAAGGCTCAGACTTGAGCATGTGGCCAGACTTTCTTTAGCTTTTTTTCCCCTAGTGGGTGGTGGGCTCTCTCTGGATTCCCTTCTCAGACTGCCACCACACTAGGTAGCTGCTTTGAAATTCCTCGGACTTCTACTGCTCTACACATTTGACAGATTTGGTAAGTCAATTAAGATAACTTAAAGGGTGAAATTAGTTAAAAGAGAATTTTTTTCCTACATTAAAAAAATGGGAAACATTTTTACTATGGAAACAATTTGGTCTGTGTTTGATAGCACATTAGACAGTCTGAAAATGGAACAATTAAATGAGAGGATAATTAATGTTGATGGGATGTATGTAACATCAATTATGAATATTATTTGTTTGATCATTTTTATTTTAGCATTAAGAAGGTTGGTCAATTTTAGTGCCAAGAAAAAATCTTTAGAAAAACCTATTAAAATGAATCATAAAGAAATTCAGACCCAGACAGGAGAACTTAAAGGTGAACCTAACTCAGGTTTGACTTTAGAAAACCTGTTAAAATGAATTATAGAGAAATTCAGACCTAGGCAGAAGAATTTAAAGGCGAAATTATTTCAGGATTGAATTATATGGTTACAGAGAGACAGCCTGTTTTCAAACAACCAAACTTAATCCAGTAACCTTCCAGGAACTGCCTGCTCTAGGGCATGTATAAGCTAATTGGACTCCAGTAGAAATGTTAGATTTAAGGAGATCTAAAGAAGCTATATTATCATATGGCATGAATTCTCCATTTGTAAAGCAACTAAGTTTGTTGCTATTTCATAACTGTAATTTTGATATTATTATGAATTGTAATGTAAATATCTGATATGCAACCACTGTGAAAAGATCATTCCACCTGAAAGAGTTTGTGACCCATAGGTTGAGGACTGCTGCCATCTAGACCAAGATCCTTTCCCTCTAGATCAGGCTCCTGGACTCAAGTGAGTTCAGGTACTTAAAACCTTTGTAATAATTTCTATATACATGTTTATCCATAGGCATAACAGATCTCCTCAGCTGATACCTCCTTTGAAAATTTTAACTCCATTAACCCTTCAGTTTAGCATCCAATTATCTTGGTCAAGCATAGTTATCAATAAAAATTTTCCTCTGTCTTACATACTTAATTTTCATTGTTTTTTAATTGCCTTCAGTTTTTCATTATCCCACTGAGGGCACTGGTGCAGCCTAATAGTAACCAGCTGGTTGGATTTTCCTTGGATGCACTGTTCCAGTTTTAAAAGCTTTATTTACTGAAAAGTACAAAACTGCTCAGCCTCTTCCAAATCAATGAGTGAATGTTCTAACAACAGAGATATATTTTTTTGTACACTTAGTGTCTCTCTTCCTGCCTGATCTGGGTCTAGATTGAAAGAGAAGTCAACCCCAGAACCCAGGTGGCACCTGATTAGACAAGTCATGCTCAATAGTTCCTGACGTTGTAGATGCAGATGGGTTCAAAACTAGAGTATTGGAGTGTTCATTATGTGAAAGGAAGGCATGTGAAAACAGGACAAAGTACAAAATGATGTAATGGAGTAGGAAGCAGGGATGAGGGAGACAGCCCATGTTGAAAAGGCAGGTTATTTTTAATTTACTACTTTTTAACTTTTTAATATACTAATTTTATTCTTTCAAATTTTTACTTTTTGTGTGTGTGTGTGTGTGTGTGTGTGTGTGTGTGTGTGTGTGTGTATGACTCAACCTGCTGAGTCAGTTTTTGTGCAAATTGTTTCAGAGCTGACCATCTGCACTGGACAACCAAGAAGGAGACTGTTCCCTGGGAGAGGTAAATTCTCCTTTTCCTAGCAATTGTAAGTTGACGTAGTTCTTGGCTTGGGGGTGGACCCCATAGAATTTTCTCCTTCCATACTAACATGTCCATTGATCTTGCCATTGCCTGGTCTTCTTTACGTATCCATTCTATGAGAGACTGTTTGCCACTAGACTTCCCAGTATTCTGACTTGTAGGGTCCTGGCCTCCTCCCATATTGAGTAAGCTGTTGCCTGCTTACTGACCTTGACCAGATGTCCTCCCTATGCTAATTCCCTGCCAGTTTCCACCTCCTGAATGTTTAAGGGAAGTTCCTTGTGTGTGTAATCCTATTGGGCATTAACAGCTTAGATGCAAGATTGTAAACATCAGTAGCGAACTTCTGCCCTCTGGGGTTCTCCCATTGTGCTGTAAGCCTGTATTTAAGGTTCCCTCCCTCTTTCAATAAATGACATTCGGCATTCTGGTGAGGCAAGTGACCCGCTGTCTTTGTCTCCGTTTTTTGATCCATAACCCCTCACTCAGACATGGTGAACTGGTGGCAGCATGAACATTATCGCTATAAATGGAGGTTCTACCAAGATCCGAGGAAGAAGGGACATCGCTGATGGACACCCGAAAGGTAAGGCTGGCCAGCAATTTAAAGGAAAAAGAAAGGATAAGGGTGAATTGAAATGGGTGCAGCTAGCTCACAGTCAGTTAATTGGACTGCTGAAGCAAGAAGGCACCAAAGTTAAGATAGGGCAAGACAGCTAAAGATTTCATGAAAATAAAAAAGGAAATCTTCCCAATAGAGAAGAGGGAATAAAAGGAAATTTCCCGTTATAAAAGGGAGAAAATTTTTAATAAAAAAAAAAGGATTTTCCCAGTAAAATGGGGAAAAATTTTGAAACTAGGCCTAAAGGTTTTTAGGGCCCTGTAGAGGAAGGATGAAGGAAAGAGAAAAGCCTCTTCCCAGTGATAATGGAGGAGGAAAGGCTCTTTCCAATTTAAAATTTTTCAGGATAGCTAAAACTCTGAGCTCTTTCTGCCTGCCAGCACAGAGCGGCAGCATCTGAATTACAAAGAGTCGGCAGGTAGGCCTCAATGCTGCTGATGAACAAACAAGCAAGCCCAGAGCTTAAAGTTTTGTTGTCTGTTTGCTTAATTTTTGGTTTAAATGTTTTTTCTTTTTCCCTCAGAGTGGGAATAATTCAATATTTAGGATCCCTTTGTGGGAAATGTTTTTCTGTTTTTTCTCTTATGGTGGGAATAACTCATTATTAAGCAGTCCCTTCATGGGAATAAAAAGTTTAAATGGCAGTGCATGTTTGCAGGGCGCGAGATGGCCTGGAACAGCGGGTGGGCAGGTACACACAGGCAGGAGGTGTAGCCGCGAGGCCAACGAGGGGAACAGATTCGCAGGCAGACAAGCAAGCAGAAGCTGGGAGAGGGACAGGTGCTAAGTTTAAATAAGCCCAACTTCTGGTGAAAAATGGTTTTGGTCAGGACATGGAATGCTAAGTCAATGCTGTTTGAATTTCCAGGGATATTAATCATTCATTGTATAAAGGATGTTCTGTTCTTTTGATTGTCTTAATAAATATTTGGATGAATATGTTTGATTCTCATGGTAGATAAGCTAAAGGAACAGAATTCATAATTTTGAACTATGTATTAGGTATGCTCTTTTTTTGAGTTCATTTTTCTTTTATTTTGCAGTACAGTTCAGTTCTACATATCAGCCAAAGATTCTCTTGTTCTCCCCCCTCCCGCCACCCTCACCTTCCCCCTGAGCTCACCCCCCATTCCCACCTCCTCCAGGGCAAAGCCTCCCCTGAGGACTGAGATCAACCCGGTAGACTCAGTCCAGGCAGGTCCAGTCCCCTCCTCCCAGGCCGAGCCAAGCGACCCTGCATAGGCCCCAGGTTTCAAATAGCCAACTCATGCAATGAGCACAGGACCCGGTCCCACTGCCTGGATGCCTCCCAAACAGATCAAGCCAATCAACTGTCTCACCCATTCAGAGGGCTTGATCCAGTTGGTGACCCCTCAGCCATTGGTTCATAGTTCATGTGTTTCCATTCGTTTGGCTATTTGTCCCTGTGCTTTATCCAACCTTGGTCTCAACAATTCTTGCTCATATAAACCCTCCTGTTTCTTGCTAATTGGACTCCCAGAGCTCCACCCAGGGCCTAGCCATGGATCTCTGCATCCAGATCCCTCAGTCTTTGGATGGGGTTTCTAGCACGACAATTAGGGTGTTTGGCCATCCCATCACCAGAGTAGGTCACTTTAAGAACTTTAAGTCCCTGGAAAAAGAAATTGAAGAAGATGTCAGAAAATGGAAAGATCTCCCATGCTCATGGATAGGCAGGACTAACATAGTAAAAATGGCAATCTTACCAAAAGCAATCTACAGATTCAATGCAATCCCCATCAAAATACCAACACAATTCTTCACAGACCTGGAAAGAATAATACTCAACTTCATATGGAAAAACAAAAAACCCAGGATAGCCAAAAGAATCCTGTACAATAACACAACCTCTGGAGGCATCATGATCCCTGACTTCAAGCTCTACTATAGAGCTACAGTAATAAAAACAGCTTGGTACTGGCATAAAAACCGACATGTGGACCAATGGAATCGAATTGAAGACCTTGACATTAATCCGCACACCTATGAACATATAATTTTTGACAAAGAAGCCAAAAGTGCACAATGGAAAAAAGAAAGCATCTTCAACAAATGGTGCTGGCATAACTGGATATCAACATGTAGAAGGCTGCAAATAGATCCATATCTATCACCGTGCACAAAACTTAAGTCCAAGTGGATCAAGGACCTCAACATAAATCCAGCTACTCTGAACCTGCTAGAAGAAAAAGTAGGAAGTAGTCTTGAACGCATTGGCGTAGGAGATCACATCCTAAATAGAACACCAGTAGCACAGACACTGAGAGAAACAATCAATCAATGGGACCTCTTGAAACTGAGAAGCTTTTGTAGAGCAAAGGATACGGTCAGCAAGGCAAAGCGACAGCCTACAGAATGGGAATAGGTATGCTCTTATCTGTTGATCATTACTGGAAATTTGGCTCTGTTCTTTAAGTTGCTTTCTAGAAATCCTTGGAAAGTCTATAGAAATATAATACCTGAAATGGATTGGGTTGTTAGCTTATTAAATAATGTTGCTAAGATAAACCCATAAAAAATAATCTCTTACTGATAAAGAGGTTACAAAATTATTTTTCCAGTAAATAAAATACAGGTAAATTGTTTGGTCCACACTGTTAATAATTGGCGATTTACATTAATGTGTTACTTGGAATCTATAAAAAAGGATCTTCTTTTTACCTAAAGTTACCTCTTCAAATGCTATAGAGATTGTATTTAATACTTTTATAATTGGCATATGTAAAGGACCATGGAAATAGAAACTGGTGATAGAATTGTTCAATTATTATTGCTTTCATATTTTAAATACAAAATGGTGCCTATATGTAGAACTGGAGGCTTTGGAAGTACAGGAGAAAAGGTGTTTTGACAAATAGTTATCAATGATAAACAGCCTAAATTAAAAATAAAATTATATGGGATAGAGATTGAAATATTACTGGATTCTGGTGCTGGATATATCTATAATTTCACAAGAATCCTGAGATCCCAAATGGCCTCTACAAGAAGTCAGGAAAATGGAGGTTATTACAAGATCTTAGAGCTGTAATAAAAATCATGCTTCTCATGGGAGCAACACAGCCTGGCTTGCCTGCCCCTGTGGCAATTTCTAAATATTAACATTTAATTGTGATTGACTGATATTTAATTGGCTACTAAAGATGAAAAAAAAACAACAACTTGTTTTTGATGCCTTTTCTAAATAACAAGAGGTTCTTCATCTGGCTAATTTACAAATAGCCCCAGAAAAGGTACAGGTATCCTTTCCCTATCATTATTTAGGTCATGAATTGTTACGTGCAGGCATAGGTCCATAAAAGATTATTATGTGTATGGATCAGCTACACACACTTAATGATTTCCAAACCTTTCTGGGAGATATTCAATGGCTTCAGTCCACTTTAAAGATCCAACAGGTCAACTTCGTCCTTTGTATGATGTCTTAAAGGACAACCCTGACCCTTTATCTCCTCGTAAATTAACAGCTGAAGGGCATATAGCCCTACAACAAGTTCAAGAGGCCCTGGAACAGGCTCACATGCAGTATATAGATCTTTCTTCTTCCTTATTGCTTGATATTTTGTTTTTCTCATTCACCTACTGGAGTGTTTTGGCAAACAGGTCCTATTCTATGGGTACATTCCCCAGCTTCTCCAGCAAAAACCATTATTCCTTATCCACAGGCTGTTGCTCAGATTATATTTAAGGGAATTAAGATCAGTGTTCAAACTTTTGGTAAGGAGCCAGATATTGTGGTGACCCCATACACCCAGTCTCAAATAGCATGATTGCAAGCTAATGATAATGATTGGGCCATATTGACATGCTCCATGCAGGGTCAGTTTGATACTCACTACCCCTCCAATGATGTGTGTAAATTTTTTTAAATTGCATTCTGTTTTATTTCCAAAGATAGTACAGTGACTCCTATTCCTCAGACCCATGTGGTATTTACTGATGGCATTTCACATGGTTTTGCTGTGGTAGTTTCTGGTAACATAGTGAAGAGAATGAAAGTCCAAGGCACTTCTGCCTAGATGGTGGAGGTACAGGCACTATTGCTTGCTTTACAGATGTTTTCTGATGAGCTTCTAAACATTTATACTGATAGCCAATATGTGGCACATGCAGTTATGCCTTTGGAGACAGCAGCCTACATACCATCCATTTCTCCCATTCATGAATATTTGTTGCAAGTCAAGGACTTAAATGGTCCTGCTCACATAACCTTTATGTGGGCCATATTAGAGTTCATACTCAATTGCCTGGACCTCTAAGCGAAGGTAACTCATATGGCTGTCACATTAGTTTGTTCTGCCTTTGAAAAGGCTACTCAGTTGCATCAACATTATCATCTTAATGCTGGATCTCTTTGTCATCATACAAACATAACCCGAGAACAAGTCATCCAGATAGTTAAATCATGTCCTATTGGTGCTGAATTTTTACCTGTTCCTCATTTGGGAGTTAATCCCCGAGGACTTTTACCTAATCATGTGTGGCAAATGGATGTCACACACATGCCTTCCTTTGGAAAATTACAATATGTCCATGTGTCTATTGATACATATTCCTCTCTAATTTTTGCTTCTGCCCATTCAGAGAAAAAGGTTAAAGATGTAAAGAATCATTGTCTTCATGCTTTTGCTTACATGGGAGTGCCAAAATGCATAAAGACTGAGAATGGTCCCGCCTACAGCAGTATGGAATTTTCAAAATTCTGCCAAGATTTTTCTATCATTAATAAGACTGGTATTCCTTATAATCCTCAAGGACAGGCTATAGTAGAACGCTGCCATCATACCTTAAAAACATATATTGCTAAAGTAAAAAGGGGGGAGCTAGGGGCTCATCTCTCCTCTCCACATTCTATTCTTTCCCTTGTTTTATATATTTTAAATTTTTTATTGGTGGATTCTGCTGGAGTATCTGTTGCAGATAAGCACTGGAGGGCTCCTGTTACAAATCATCCTCTAGTGCGATGGAAGGATCTTTCTACTGGCACTTGGAGAGGCCCCAATCTGGTGTTGGTGTGGGCCCAGGGATCTGTTTGTGTCTTTCCGCAGAACAATAAGGTTCCTCTTTGGGTTCCTGAGCGCTGTGTGCACCCTGTGGCTGCTACTGAATCCCAACATGGCAGAGACCTATTGGGCCTTCATGAAAAACTCTTCCCTTCTGATGCCAATGGGGATTGAGAGCCCAATACGGCTAGCCTTGGTAAACATTAATGTAAGCCTAGGAACTGTAGCCATGCAGTTGGATTCTTTAGAAGGTAATGTATGGTAACTGCTCTTTCAAGCATGTTTGAGAAAGTGTCACCCAGACACCTTGGAGATTAAGGATAACCCTGAAGGTCACTGACCTCTATTTTTTAACAGTAGCATTCCAGCTAAGCCTTTTCACATTTTGCAACCCTCTTCAAGCTGGTGTAGTACCTACTTTTCAGGAGTGACTCTGTGCAACATTTATTGGCCTCCTGAAATTCATCTAGCCTCCTTTAAAGATACCTTAAAATTTGTGAGCCTGAATGTAGCCATTATTGAGACCATTAGTTCTACTCCTTGTGTGCTGTCTGTTTTTTCTTTATGGTTCTTAGTTGTTCTTTTGCAGAGCTGCCAGCTTAAGTCATGCTGAGATCAAGAAATATGGGCCTTGGTGGTTCGTGTTCCTGGAGTTATGTCCATGCCAGTGGATGCTCACATGCTCCAGAAGAGAACTTGACATTGCTGCTGCCTTGTTGCTGCTATAGCGGTGGTGGCCACTGCTGCTACTGTTTTTGGGATTGTTATATCATAATTGGTTACTACAGCTAGCACAATGGAGACCCTGGCAGCAAAAGTAGCTACCACAGTTAATTAATCTTTCATTCTATTGGGCATGATAAATTTAATTCAATAGTTATATACATTTTGATTGGCTTTGAAATTTATAAAACTCAAGTTCCATTTGCTTTTGGTATACCATCTTATGAGGACTCCAATTTGCATAAGGCTCGAAGGAAGGGAATGGCTCAATTGCCTTTAGCCTCCTGGCTATGGGTGGGTTAGGACTTCTGTTAGTCTTTTCTGTGTCACACAGATTGCAAGCCCAGTGCCACTTTGAGATCTTTGGCAGCAGTTAACTCCACAGCTCATGTGATTGAGCCTGTATGATAATGAGTATTCAGAGACGGGTAATGCTTGGGGGGTGCTCACCAACCTAAGACAGAGCACTTGTGTGGCCTGGGCAGGTGTCTCCATAATGAGTAAGGTGATCTGCTGATGTCCCACGAAACCTAAGTCAGAAGCTCATTTTTTAGTAAAAAGGGGGGACCTGTAGGGCCCTGGCCTCCTTCCATATTGAGTAAGCTGTTGCCTGCTTACTGACCTTGACCAAATATCCTCCCTATGCTAATTCCCTGCCAGTTTCCATCCTCCTGAATGCTTAAGGAAAGTTCCTTGTCTGTGTATCCTTCATATTGGGCGTTAACAGCTTAGATGCAAGATTGTAAACATCAGTAGTGAACTTCTGCCCTCTGGGGTTCTCCCATTGTGGTGTAAGCCTTTATTTAAGGTTTCCTCCCTCTTTCAATAAACGGCATTCGGCATTCTGGTGAGGCAAGTGACCCACTGTCTTTGTCTCTGTTTTTTGATCCACAGCCCCCTGCTTGGACATGGTGAATGGGTGGTGGTAGCGTGGACGTTATCACTACACTGACTCTTACCACATTTTTGCTGCCCTCTTCTATAATGCTCCTTGAGCCATAGATGTAGGCACTGTCTAAGTGGATTTAAAGTCCATTCAAAAAGTGGGGAATTATACCTGATATAAGAAATCTTCCAAGTTTTCTGAAACTAGTAAAGTCATGAACCCTAGGAAAATCACCATACTGCCTCTTTGCTTGGCCAGCATAATCCTTAACTACATTCTAAATCTTATTCTTATACCAACAGGTAAGTACACCTACCAACCCTCCTCAAAGAAGCCTCTTTTTATAGCAAGTAGAGACTAGACACAATGAGGGAATCTCTCGTGGAGCCCAGCCCCAACACATACACCATGTAATTTGCTTGAAACAATGACTTCATGTAATACAGGCTAGCTTTGACCTCTCTGTGTAGCACAGGATGGTCTTGAATGGTCGGCATGCTTTTGTCTCCTCAGTGATAAGATTACAGGAACAAGACACCACATATAGCTACATTTCTGGCAGTATTTCATCATTGCGAAGAAGATATTTTGAGTCAAACGGTGAGGCTTCATTTACACCACAAATGACTGGCAGAGTATGATCTCAACTCCATATGAGAATCAGATCCAGATGGGGTCATTGTTAAATGTTGTCAGCTGACTGCATCTGTTGAGGATTAGAGGCTAGTTCTATTTTGAAAGAAAATCACTCAGTGCATTCTTATCATGTATTGACTTCTCTTCCTTACATGTTTATGAATGCATTGTGGCCTCAGTATAATATCTGTAGACATGTTATCAATATGTTAAGATGCATTTCACAAATGAGAAGCATAATAGACAATAAGTTCTAGAACACCAAAAATATTTATCTTGTAATATACTGACAGAAAGTCCTAAATGACAAGTGTAAATAATTATTAGCATTGTTGAAATATAATGATTTAATAATGGTATTATTTGAGTAGTAACATTCAGAATTTTTAATTTTTTAAAAACATTTATTTACTTATGTAGTCTTTATTTATGGTTATTTTTATATGAACACAGATTTAGCAAATAAGAAAAGAATTATTTTCAAACATTAAGCTAGATTTTCTTTTGTATGTACTAAAATTGATTAAAGACTTTTACAAAATATAATCCAAAATGTATCTGTTTGTGAACCATCAGATCCACTTTAAATTCTGTTACAAAACATGCACTTCCTAAGCTGTATATCAGCCCTTTTAGTTATGATTAATTCAAGAGTTTGGGCATATTTCTTAAGGAGAACAGGAACACAGGTTTTTGTATCACTTCTTACAAGCCTGATTATTTGGATGCAGGACTTCTCAGAGTATTTTACAATTCTGCCTTTCCAAAGGGTAACGTTTGCAACTTATGAAGATCCTACTCTGCAGTACATTTTCAGCAAGCCAATTAATCCTTAAGGTTCTGCTTTGTGACTGAGCATCCATTTGGATGGCCTGCTACATAGCTGTTTCCTTTAAAATGATGCATCCTCTCATGGAGAGAAGAGGGAGGCTCTTCTGTCAGGAAGCTTAAAAATCTTACTAGTTTCTGAAAGTTGTGAGAGTCGCAAGGCATCTGTACAAGGTTAAGTAAGTGGTAACATTGCTATGGAGAGGAGGTTAGGTGGAATAGCTGCCTCCAAATGTGGCAAGGAGTTCCAAGAATGCTAGCTTCATGAACCATCTTGAATAGTATATGGGCGTTTTTGTAAGGGGCTCCTGTGAGTCACAGCTCAATAAATGATGCTTAGATGGGATAGTTTCTCTGCTCTGTCATCAGTGTCCTAGCTTGGGTGAACAGATATATTTGTTTATGTGTCCCAGTGAACATATGACATAGAAAGGCTCTTAGGATATTTATGCTAGCATCAAATGCATTACCAATAATAGGATCTTTCATCTAGAGAAGGCATGTAAAACAGCCACAAGCAATATCTGTCTTTCTCTCTCTCTCTCTCTCTCTCTCTCTCTCTCTCTCTCTCTCTCTCTCTCTCTCTCTCATATATATATGTGTCTGTGTGTGTGTGTGTTTGTATGTATATATATATATGTATGTATATATATGTATACATACATATATATATTTACAGGTATATATGTATTTATATGTGCTCATAACTTAGAATCATTTAACACTCATGAAAGCTGTTAAGGAGTTTGTGCTGCACATACAAACACATATGATATATATGAATGATAGGAAAACAAGGTGCAAGAGACCATATATACACATAATATGTAATATTTGGTCAGCTTTAATCTGTATAGTTAATACTACAATTTAAGCAATGACTCATGTTATATTAATGCTAGCCTTATAAAATGAGTTTATTACTTCAGTACCAATGAAAGTGGAATGGCTGTTAATGTTATTTTAAAATAAAAAAAAGTTATCTAGAACAGTTCATGAGTTATAGAGAAATTAAGTATGTAGTGTTGAAAGCACTGAAATACTCCTGTCTCTCACTGAATGTCTCCAAGGTAACATTTTGAACTACCGTTATGCTGTTTGTTTGTTTGTTTGTTTGTTTTACTAACAATGCACCTGTGTTGACAGTGTTGACAGATTATTAAGACAATCCCACTATATAAGTGGTAGTTTAATGTTAGTGCCTTGCAGGCTTATGTTCTGACAGTACAGGATGCTGTATCTACACCACTGCTGTACCACAAGGCAGTTTCCCCTACATTTCTCCCTCTGATCTCTTAGAGACCATATCTGCACAGATCTGTTTACTGTCCATGTAGCTTTTCTCATCTTCTCTCTAAATGTTACTTCCTATAAAGTGACAGTTTTAATCATCTATAGGTATTATTAGATAGTGTCACTTTTTTTCTACAATCAGGCATGATGACTTATGCTTAAAATCTCAACACCTGGGAGGTCAAGCGAGAAGGTTCAGGATTTCCAGGTCACCCTTGGTGATGTAACAATTTCAAGGATAGCTTGGGATAATAAGACTTTCTTTCTAAAAAGCAGAAAATGTTTTTTCTGCTGATGTTGATATTTTCTCTTGCAATTTCTTCTTAAACAGTATTTCAAAACATTTAGTATAAGCCGAATACATAGTGATCACTACTTTTTCATTTTTTGTACATAAAATGTTGTTCTTTGACCATTTTTATTTGCACTCCACAATTAAATGTCTTTCTTCTCTGATTACTTTTAGACTTAACATCTGGCCAGGTCAGAAATTCTTCCCTGAGCTATAGTCACTTGAGGAGCTGGCTCATCAGATATCCATTTCAGTGATATTGACGTCCAGTTTTTGAGTTTGATTCATTCTCAAATTTTTCATCTAGTTACTTATATTTTGTTTAAAATACATAAAAACTATTTAAAATGTTTTTAACAAATATAAAATATATTTAACATAAATATATTGATGTAATTTATATAATTTTATCTAAATAAATATATTCAAATAAATAAAATCTATAACATATAGATTTGTTTATACTTGTCTTATATGTGGTTTACTTTTCTTTTCTTTTTTTTTTTTAAATTTGTTTATTTATTATGTATACAGTGTTCTGTCTGCATGTATCCCTGTAGGCCAGAAGAGGGCACCAGATCTCATTACAGATGGTTGTGAGCCACCATATGGTTGCTGGGAATTGAACTCAGGACCTCTGGGAGAGCAGTCAGTGCTCTTAGCCGCTGAGCCATCTCTCCAGCTCCGTTTACTTTTCAAATAGAACTCTAGTCCTAGATACTGAGATCAACAGGTGTGTTGCCTAGGCATGTTGAATTCTTTGAATAGAAGGAAATAAGATATCCCACAAACATAAAATCTCTGGTTCCTACTATCTGCCTTTTCTGCATTACTACAGTCAATACAAATTAAGAATTCTTCCTAAAAGTCCACCAGAGAAATCAGAGGCTCTGTCTACCAAAGTCTGCCATAAACCCTAGACATATTACAACTTACTTTATTTTTCCTAATTCTCTGTGTAGTAGCTGGTAATGAGAAAACTGAACTATCCTGTCAAATAGATTAACAAATCTCTTTCCAGAAGCAGGTCATACTCAAGAGGAAATGCTACAGATGGCTACCAAGAATAATCAGAGCAGGCAACCTTAGCTATTCCCCTGGCGCCTAAGACATACCCTTTGTTGTTCAATCTTAATTCCACATAATGCTCAGGGGCTTCTAACCTTAGCACAAAAAGTGGGCAATTCTCCCCATGGTCTTTGTCTTTTGATTTATACAGGCTCTGCAATAACATAAATTTTGATTAAATAAACTTATTTTGCTTTTCTGCTGTCAACCTACCTTTGGCTATAGAAGGATCAGTGGTGACCCTTGTGATGAGGAGGAGATGTTACATATTTTTCTACCCTTTTACGTTTTTATCATAAATTTTGGAATATCTATGTCATCTCTGAGTTTGATATGATGTATAGCCCATTTCTTCTGACTTCATGTTTTGCTTTATATTATGTCTATAATTTATTAGTTTTTAAAGTTAAACAGGATATATCTGTAATGAAGACTTTAGTATCAGAGGTTTACAATAAAGATTTAGGCTACTTTGTCTAAGACTTGTACTGTTAATATTTTCTATAGCTTAGCTCTAAATGGTAGTTTTGTGTTGTTTTCTTATTATTTTATGGGTTTCCCAAAGAACTTCCTGAATGGTCTCTGTTTGCTGCAGTTCTCTGTTGTAGCCACTGTTTGGAGCTCTGTTAAAGTCCTGGGGAGGAAAAATTTGTATATGACCAAGATTAAATTTGGTTTTCTTATTGGGCATATATTCTATATGGTATTTAGGTGTTTCTTAACTCATTTCTCCACTAAACATTGCTAGGAGGAGGAGTAGCAGAAGCTGACTAGATTTTTTTCTACATCAGATAAAGTTCCTGGAGGGAGCATCCTTTGATGACAAGCCCTTTTTACTGAGAACACTTTGTGACATTCTCAAGTTGCTTCTCTCTCAATGCTTTTGCTAGAGCACAAGTGTTTTTATCTGCACTCTCATCAGTGAGAACCTTGTGAAGTTCTAGTAAACCCCATGCAGTTTAAAGACTTTATAGAAAAGCAGCAGCAATATCTTGAGATGACCAACACTCAGCCTCTAGCAATTGCTCATTTCTGCTTTAATTTAAATACTCTTGTCAGCTGTGGCTCCAGATATTCTCCTGCTGCTGGCCTAATCTCAGTGATGATGCTGTATTTGCTTGTCTTTCTATTGTCTATTTTGTGGATTTTTCCTATGACATCAATTTTCTGGTGAAATTCAGAAAGAAGAATGGACACAAGCTGAATATTTTTGTTTGTTTTAATATGAAGTCAGTAGCAATGAATTCCATTTTTAAAAGTATTATTAAGTAGAAATCAGATTCCCAAAGAGTATTACACAGGATGCAATTTTCCTTGGTAGAGAATTTAAGCAATTCAATAAAAGCTTGGATGATCACCTTCCTTTGTAATTTCATTTTGTTTAGTTGAATTTTACCCACAAGCTTTTTACTCAATTATGTGCATAAAATTTATATTTATGAAATTTCCATGAAGTTAAATTACAAATGTTTATAACACTTAATAAATTATATATTATATATGTCATAGTATTATATTTCATGGCTTTTTATTTTCATTATTACTTACTTCAATTTTGGTAGTTCTCCCTAGAAATATGTCTGTAGAAGACCTTAATATATACTTGTTTATATGCATTGGTTGTAATTTATTAGGCAAAGGGTCTTATGCACCTGGTATACTTAACAGCAATTTATACTTTAAGTTGTGCAAGACAGGGTTATTGGTGGAAGTATTAAGGCAACTCCACGTAGTTAAAAGGGAGGTTTATTTTGTGGTGTAACTTACAAGTAAACGGATAGGTTACAGGGTCTGGGAAAGGTGTAGTGCAGTCCAGTGGTGTTCTCTGGAGAACTCTGCTCAGTCTACCTCCAGCATCCAGGATCCAGGAACCAAGAGAGCCAGCACATCGGGATCTCAGGTCTTAAGGGCTCCTCTCTCAGCCCCACCTCATAGGCATGACAGTTATCGAAAGCCTCATTGGGGGTAGTACTTTCAGGGCAAAGCTGGAACAGCTATCCACTACACAGGGTTTGTGTAGCCCAGGAATTAGCTCTGGAGACCAGGCTGTCCTCAAACTCAGAGTGTAGCTAGAGTTTTCCTACCTGGCCCACATTCAGGACAAATCTTTGTCACCTGCCAGTCCCACAGCTGCTCAGACCCAACCAAGTAAGCACAGAGACTTATATTGGTTACAAACTGTATGGCTGTGGCAGGCTTCTTGCTAACTGTTCTTATAGCTTAAATTAATCCATTTCCATAAATCTATACCTTGCCACATGGCTCGTGGCTTACCGGGATCTTCACATGCGGCTTCTCATGGTGGCGGCTGGCAGTGTCTCCCTCACCCAGCTTCCTGTTCTCTCAATTCTCCTCTCTGTTAGTCCCACCTATACTTCCTGCCTAGCCACTGGCCAATCAGTGATTTATTTATTGACCAATCAGCAACACATTTGACATACAGACCATCCCACAGCATCACAGATAGGCCTGTCTGCTTCCTAAGTGCTGGGATTATAGGCATGTACCACCAAAATCTGACAAAATTTTGTATTTTTAAGTATAACAGTTTTGCTCTGTTTTTAAAGTACTATTAGTCATAAAGATTAGTCATAAAGATGTTATTTTCAGTACATTAAAAGTAATGACTAATTTATATCATTTACCTTCATATATTCTACTAAAGGCACATAATTCACTCTGCTTCAGAAATACTGCTTCCTAACTAGCTTCCTACATTTGTTACATTTTGGAGGATACTAATCAACTTCACAAAATGTGCTAAGATGCTCTGACCTAATACAAACAGATTTGAAAAATAACTACACTAAAGTGAAATAAGTCAAACATGGCAGTATGTTTATAATTCTAGTATAAGTTAGAATATTATTTCAAAAACCTGGCACTCTTGCTTCAATACTAAATGCTATAGTACTTCAGGGACAACAGATTGATCCTAGAAGACTGTCAAAAGTGCTCCAATATTTATTAAAGTTCACTGAGGTGTAGCTGTAAGGGCTTAGACAGTGGTTACTTGGCCAAGTGCACTTGGGCAGAACATCCTGCTGGCAGAGTACATGAGAAAAAAAAACTACATATTTCTCAATTCTCCCTCCTCAAGAATACCCAGGGGGGGGGGAGTGGGAGTGGTCTTACTCAAATGGCACTGGAAACAGGGACCAGGGCTTTGGCAAATGGAGGGTTAGAGGGCTCTGTCGGAAGTTAGAGTATGTCTGGCTGTGGAAATTAAAGTGGGGAAAATCTTTTTGGGGAGTAAAGTAGGCTGGATGATGCCCTAGTGAAAATGCAGTGTATATTTCTCCTTATCTAGGTTACTTTCTTTTATCTCTATTTTAAAATTATGTCTATAAAAATTAAGGAAAAATGTAATGTGGTGTAGTAATAAAGTGTTGAAAAATTAGAGTAAAGCAGAGTAAGAATATTGGGGGAAAAACTTAGAATAAGAAAACAAGACAGAGGAACTATGGAACTATGTCCTTAATTCTCTAACTATGGGGCTAAGAATGCAAACTGAGAAAAAAATGGGCAGAAAAGATTCTTATGGAAGCTTTTGGCCTGGAGACAGCTAAAATGCTAGAGTCCAAGCAGCAGAGAAAAGAAATTTTCCCTGAGGTGGACATGAGAGAGACAAAACTCTCCACTCCACCAGCAGTGCCTGAGAAAACTTGTACAACACTGTTCAAACAGAATTAGTTTCCATTTGATCATGAAGCCAAAATTTAGAGAACAGAAGTCTTGGGAAAACTTGGTGGTCTTTCTCTCTCAAAAACTGAAAGCTTTCTTGGGAAAAACTTAATCTCTCTCTAAAAAACTAAAAAGCTTTTCAGATCTTTGCTTCTCAGAGATTTCTCTTTGTGTAAGGACAAAAAGTAGATTCACCTGGAGATACCAGTATTGGTGTCATTTGCTCGAAGAAAAAAACAAAAAGATCTCTTGGAACAAGACAAATTCTCTCTGCTAGCACTGTCTCTTTCAAGCTAATATTAGAAAAACAGCAGCCAGAAATCCCCCTGCAGCAAAAACTCAGACACAGAGCTTGGGAAAGTACAGGCAGAGAACTGCAGAGCTGAGCAAGGCAGATTCCTCTTTGATGGGAGGGGCTGCTATGTGGAGAAGGCAGTAAACTTGAGCTACAGCAGTGGTGGTTGTGGGATCAGGGGCTGTGTATCTGGTGGAGGAGATAAGATATGACAAGACAAAGATCTATCTGGGAAAATGTCTATGAAAGGGCTGTGAAACAGCTTTTTTGAAAGTACTTTCTTTTTTTGTTTGTGTTTTTGGGTTTTTATTTTTTTTATTTTTATTTATTTATTTGTGAGACAGGGTTTCTCTGTGTAGCTTTGGAGCCTGTCCCTGAACTCACTCTGTAGACCAAGCTGGCCTTGAACTCACAGAGATCTGCCTGCCTCTGCCTCCCGAGTGCTGGGATTAAAGGCATGTGCCACCACCACCCGGCATCATTCTTCCACTAACCCACAAGGGAATTTTGCTTTGGGCACAAAAGGACCTGCCAGAATATTCTTGAGCAGACAGGTATGACTCAGTTCCAAGGACAGTATCAGGAAAGAAAAAGAGCTCACAATGCCAGCTCAGGGAGAACAGAAATCTGCCAATCTCCTGTGGTTAAAAAAGCAAAAATCTTGACTCAAAAATCTCCTGTTGAAGCTGGGTGGTGGTGGTGCATGCCTTTAATCCTAGCACTCAGGAGGCAGAGCCAGGCAGATATCTATGAGTTTGAGGCCAGTCTTGTCTACAGAGTGAGATCCAGGACATTCACCAAAACTACATAGAGAAACCCTGTCTTGAAAAAACAAACAAACAAAAACAAACAAACAAAAACAAACAAACAAAAAAACAAATCTCCTGTTGAAAAAAGCAAATGCAGGAAAACAAATCCTGTAGAGAAAACCAGACATTTGCTCCTGAACCCAAGAGGCATTATGGGAAAGGTAGTTTGTAGTAGCATGACAATATAGAGAAAGGCAGCTTGGGAACTGAAGGCCAAAATATAGTGATGCTATAGAGAAAGGAGTGCTGGAAAATATACTGTGTAGAAGCAAGACAGCATAGGCAAGTTGGTACACAGAAAGGTAGACAAACTGGGACAAAAACTTTCAAATGCTCAGCTTAAAAACATTGCTTTTTTTCCAAGCACTGCTGGAAAGCTTAGCTTCACTTCCCAAAAAACCAAGAACAGACAAACAGCTTTCCTCTCAGAAGACATTTCAAATACTAATGCTTGTTTATCAACAAGTCACTTTGAAAACTTTAAGAAACCAAGGGAAAGCAGTCCATACACTGGAAAATTGCTTTGTAGATGGGAACCGAACTTCAGAAAATCTAGCTGTCTTACAAAATAGTTGCATTAATTGAAAGTCCCCTATAAGAAATCAATGCTAAAGTAGAATGCTTGCTTAGTGAATGTACTGATGTTTGTGAAAATAAGAAAAATGTACCAAGTACTAAAGGTTGAAAAGCTAAAACTACAGTCTGAGTTAAATAACTTATGGTCAGAGTATATCACAGCTACTAGTAAAAGTCACATCAGGGTTGAGAAACTAATGAATGAAGTGAAAATACTAAATCATGAATATGTTCCTCCTCAAAGTAAGCTAATGAAGGATGTGTTTCAAGAAACAACATCTATGTTCTTGGCTCCTTTGAACAGCAGCAATTTGGTGAATAACTTTGCCAGAAATATTTGGCTAATAAAAGTCTACCAGAAACATCAGCATTGTTAAAGAACTCATGGCAAATATAGCTTTAAAAAATTAAGAAGGGGGGAAACTGTCTGAGAGTTCGGTGATGAGTGAGAAATGTCAGCTCTAATAACACTCCTGTAGAGGAACTGGAGTGAAAAGCAGCTAAACCAATGTTCCTGATACTGAGGTTCCATTGTGCAGTCTGTGGATAGTAGGAGAATAAGGAGGCCCCCAGACTGCTGAGGAGTTTGGGATGAAGTTTCAGCAATGTTTTTGGTACACAGGGGAATCTGCTGAAAGGTGCAGATCTGGAACCCCACTCCAACTTAGACAATTATCTTCTCCTGATGGGAAACTGACTGCTGTGGACTTGCCAGCTGAGCAATTCAGAAACAGAATGTTCCTTAAGGAAGTTTTCTCCTCATTCTCCTTTCTTCCTTTTTGAGTTTGCTGCAAACTGAGATAGCTCTTAATAGAGATTTTGGAAAAGATCTGGAATACATAAAGTACTGTTTAGCAATAGCACTCACTAAATTGCAAGGTTGAGGGACAGCCATTGACAAAATAGGCACTTGTTTTCAACTGTCAGGAGAACTTTCAGAATATCAAAGCTGACTATAAATTCTGAACTTTACTATAAACTCTTACCTATAGAAATGATTTGCATACTTCTTGTCTTGTGAATAGTTTAGCTAAAAAAACTCTACTAAATATTAAGAAATCTCTTCTGGATATTTGCTAAGGTAGCCCTATAGAGTTTTCTTATGAACATAAGTTTGTAAGAAGTATAAATAAGTGTATGTTGAATGTGAGTGTAAATGTTGAATGTCTTAATGTTTAATGTAAGTTTGTAAAATGTAAATATCTATAGTGATGTAAGTTGTAAGAAGTGTAAATACATATAGTAAATAGTTATGCTAGTTGTAAATCTGTTTAGTAAGGTTTATACTAGAATTATGTTGATGTTAATGAACCACAATTTGGAAAAAGCTAAGAAAATCTTTAAGTTTAATGTAATTTATCTGATGCAGTTTCCATCGAGAGTTTATTGACTTAAAAGGGGCTTGGCAGAGCTAAGGCTTTTACAGACATCTTAAGACCCAGTCCAAAAAAGATATGTCATTTTTATCATCCTCTACTCCTGTAGTGGGAAGTGTGACAGCTATGGAGATTGCTGTGGATGGTTGTAAGCTCAATAGGAACCTGGAACAGAGCTGAGTAATGCTCAGTACGCCTTCCTGCCAGAGGCTCAGAGTCAGGGATGGGCAACTTTCTCTTGATAGCTTCCAGCCTAAGACAGAGTACACTTCATGGAAAGCATATCTCAATGGTGGGTAATGGAAGAATTAATCATGGAGAATGACCCAAGACAGAACTGAGTCTATCTGATGGGGCCTGAGGGGCTCTTTAAAAAATTAAGAGGAGGGACCTGTGGGAACCCACAAAAGCTTCCTAGTGAGACCTGAACTTGCTGTACACAAAAGGGCTGCATTAGGGGATGGATTGAATACATGCATGGTTACTAGGTGTTTGGGATGGTCTGCACTTGGCTGTGCTGGGGGGAAATCTTTTGCTCCACCCCTTAGCATTCCTTTAAAAGCCATTTAGAAGAGACAGAAGGTCTGGTGGGTTTTGACCCAGCCCCCCCCAAGCTATCCTGTGTTTCTAATTGTTTCTTTCCTCTATATTTCTATCTACATACTTGTCAATTCTCCCTCCTCAAGAGTACCCTGGGGTATAGCTTTAAAAAATTAAGAAGGGGGAAACTGTCTGAGAGTTCGGTGATGAGTAAGAAATGTCAGCTCTAATAACACTCCTGTAGAGGAACTGGAGTGAAAAGCACCTAAACCAATGTTCCTGATACTGAGGTTCCATTGTGCAGTCTGTGGATAGTAGGAGAATAAGGAGGCCGCCAGACTGCTGAGGAGTTTGGGATGATGTTTCAGCAATGTTTTTGGTACACAGGGGAATCTGCTGGAAGGTGCAGATCTGGAACCCCACTCCAACTTAGACAATTATCTTCTCCTGATGGGAAACTGACTGCTGTGGACTTGCCAGCTGAGCAATTCAGAAACAGAATGTTCCTTAAGGAAGTTAAGGGGAAACAGTGGGAGCTGCTCTCCCTCAGATTTGGGATCAGAAAATTCTATTTCTTCTGGGTCATCAGGGCTGAGGTAAAGATGAACTTAGAGCAGCCATTCACAACTTACTGCTATTAATAATATGTTCATGGGGCAGAATAGAAGGCTCGGAAATTAGAAAACTGGCTGCTCATACACAGGGCCTGACTTTGATTACCAGCACCCAAGCACCCACAAGACAGCTCACCACTGTCTGTACCTACAGTCACGGGGATCAGACATTATCTTCTGGTACCTGGTATGCACTTGGTATACTCACTGGCAAAACTTATATACTTAAATTAAATTTAGCTCTTTTTTAAGATAACAGGCACATGAAGAAAACCTTCTTTTTACAATATAGAATCACATACATATCTGTCTCTCATCATTTCCATATCTGATTCCCTAAGAGGCTAAAAGGATACACCAGATCTCCAGGATCTAGAAACATAAGTAGTTCTGACCAATATGATGTGGATGCTAGGAATCAAACTTGGGTACCCAAGTGGATCAGTACTACTGAGCCAATTCTCCAGGTCCCAAATATGTCATTAGAATGCTAAAGATGAAGATGTCTCACTGCTCCTTCAGTCTCCAATCACTTAAAGGTAAGGAAAGCCCTTTCTAGATGGTTGTCTGAGGATTCAATGGATTTCTATACCTCTGTGAATGGACTCTATATTGCTTCTTATTTTCATTGTCAACACAGTTCTCTTAATGTGATTAAAGATAACAAAAGATTTTGTTGAAACCAGTCAGATCCAGCCATGTTATATTGGGAAAAGTTCCCTAATTTGAAATAAGTTTTTTCTTTTTGGAATTTCTTGAGACAGATATGTCCACATAGCCATGGTTGCCCTGGAATTCATTATGAAGACCAAGCTGGCCTCAAACTCACAGAGATTGACTCCAAACAGTCTTTCAAGTGCTGGGATTACAGCCAGGCTGGATCCAAGTCCACCTGAGGTATGTGTTTCTAAATGACCTATCATTGAATCAGAAAATAAATGGATAAAATAAGATTTAAAAAGGGACCATCACTGTTCTGATGAACAGTAATATTTCCTGAAATTCTATGATTTAAATGGACAAATCATTTCATATGTTCTCAATAATTGGGTTATTTTATACATTTTATATTTCATCCATTTAAAATGTTTGAACTGTCTGTGTGTACATACATGTGCTATGATGTGTATGTAGCAGTGAAAGGACAACTTACAATTGTCTATTTTCTACTTCCCCTATGTGAGTTCTAGTGATGAAACCTAGTGAGTCATTTGGATGCAAGTGACCTTAATGGCCCTTACTTAGGTTTAAAAATTATTTATTATGTGCTGATGTAGGAGTGTGCATATGCCACTGCCCAAGTGTAGAAATAATAGAAAAACTTGTAGGAGTAATATGGGTTACTCAGAAATAGAACTCAGGTCATCAAGTTAGTAGCTACAAACTTTAATGAATCAGGGAATTCTCTGGCATTCAATTGTGATTCTGAGAAAGTGTTATAAACAAATGTTTATTCCTCATAATAAACAAATTAGAAAATGTATGGTCATAGAAATATTTTATATGCAAAGAGGATTTATTATTCAAATTGTCCTGTTTTTTCTTTAACCTTGCATGAAAATAAGTTTACAATCTGAAAAGAAGACAATAGTTTACTGTTGTAATATTTCTACTAATCTTATTTGAACAACAGTGAGATGGCTCAGTGAAAATGGTCTGTGGCTGGAAACCTGATCTTGATTACCATATTACGAGGACAAAAAGTAGAAACCATAAAGCTGTGTTCTATCTCCTCATATCTGCCATGGGTCTACTAACCCATAATTACATTATACATACACCATAAATGTTTGTTACAAAATAAATCTTAGTGCCATTATATTACATCTCTGGATAATTCCCTTAGAAGGCAGTACTTGAAGATGAAATGCCAAGTGGTTAACTAATGGGGATATAGAAAAGCAAGGAAGACCAAATTATGTGTATGTATGTGTATACATGTATGTATGTGTGTGTGTGTGTGTATATGTGTGTGTGTGTATGTGTGTATGTATACATATATATATAATATGTGTGTATATCTATAAAACATCAAGCTATATGAGATAAAGTTGATTGCTAATTATCCTACTTTATTATATATTTTTTTACCAGATAAATGAAAATACTGCTTTGAAGACACACATGAGGCATATAATGTTTCTTATATTCTCTTCTATTAAGCATTTTAATATTAGCATTGTTAAATTGTGTTGACAAAACAGCACATGTTGAGAGTACATCATCTACTCTTGTACTGGTACTCAGGAGGTAGACACATGAAGAGCGTGAGTTCAGATATATCCCTGAATCATTACTGACATCCAAGCCAAGCTGAATAACAAACAACAAAATCTGAAGGGAATTTGTAAAAATATGAAAAACAAAACCAGGAACAACAACCTACTACTATTTCACAGACATCATTACTTGAAAAGTATGATCAAACAATACCTGATATTTCAATAAACAATGGAATACTTAGATGATGAGAATACCATTCAATACATTGCAGCAGAAAAATACCTATCACTAAGTAAAAGCACAATAGAAGATGAACAAAAACCACAAAAGGAATATAAAGACCACAAAATAAACTTCACTAAATGGATTTGTGGCACATATAGCACACTTTAGTATCTATCTCAAATGTTTCAAAATAGAAACCACAATGCAGTGATATCCAACATGAACATGGTAACTTACTTCCTTCAAGTCTACAATGAAAAATAAATGAAACATGATTTACTATGTTGAAGCTAAAAACAACTGTGATGTCCAAATCATTTACATGAATAGGGTTTTTCTATTATATAAGTTTCTACCTATTTCCTGACTTCAAAATGACATAAGTAGACTTTGAAATATTTACATTACTAGAGACATGGCTGGGCAGTTAAGATATGTTCATTCTTAGGACCAAGGTCCGATTTTAGACAACTCCGGGATTTCCTGCTACAAGATGACCCAAAGGTTTAAGTTCTCAGGAACAAGCATGCAAACTCCCATACCCACACAACACACACTGACATCACATAATTACAATTAAAACAACTCTTAAACAAACCATTTTTTATTCATGAATGATTTTCTTTTGGAGGCATTCATTCCTGTAACACAAGTGGTTGAGGCATCCAATGGCTTACATA
This sequence comes from Peromyscus eremicus, assembly GCF_949786415.1. Taxonomy (NCBI): domain Eukaryota; kingdom Metazoa; phylum Chordata; class Mammalia; order Rodentia; family Cricetidae; genus Peromyscus; species Peromyscus eremicus. The sequence continues at coordinate 95,323 of NC_081432.1, read as the reverse complement.
CAAAGTTTTTCTTCACCATGAATTGGTTCATGTAACAAAGAGCAACATTTAGGCATGAAGTCTGAGAAATCAATCCTTCTAAGTTGGTGGTTTCATTTGGGAGTATTCAGGAGATGCTGCTCTGCTAAAGGAAATATGTCACTGGGGAAAGGCTTTGTGAGTTTATATCCACACACTATTTCCAGTTCCAATTCTGCTTCATGCTGCAGGTTAAGGATGTGAGTTCTTAGCTTCCTGCTTTAGCTGCCATGTCTGACACTTATTGCCATGCCACTTTCATGGTATTCATGTATCCTTCTGGAACCAAGGGCCAAATTAAACTCATTTATAAGTTATATCACAATGAAAAAAGAGCTAATACAAATTCATAAAAGTTTACACCTGAATTAGTTATTTCATGTAATTGAAGAGAAGTATAAAATCTGAAAGGGTTATGTTATTGTTTAAATTCATAGTGCAAGTGTTAAAGCTCTAGAGGAAAAGGTACTCTGACTACCAGAATCATGCTATATCTACAGCTGTGAAAGGAAGGTCTCCTGGATACCTTTAGCTCTGAAGAGAAAGGTACCCTGACTGTTGGAAGTCAGACTATACCTACAGCTGTGAAGGAAAGATATCCTGGATACCTACTGCTGTGAGGAGAAAGGTATTATTTCATCTAAGTTCCAGGCCAAAATGTTACTTCTCTGCTTCATTCAAGTAAAGGGGAAACTGCTGCAGAAATGCAGCAGTCTCTGGCAAAAAGTTGTTACTTCTGCTTTGCTCCTTTAAGGGAATTTTCTAACAGAGGTGTCCATTGTTTCTCTGCTCCAATGTAATACTGAGTTTCTGATCTGCTCCAGTGAAAGGTTTTCACCCAAAACTTATTTAACAGATTTATTTGAGAGGAAGGAATTTAGGAGAGTGACTGCCTCTGCCAGGGTGGTAAAAGGCAGCTGCCAACTGAGCAGGCACAGGGCTTGAACAAGCTCAAAGATTGGCTGGATTTCATGCTCAGGGATCGGTTGGTATCAAGCTCAGGGAATGGTTGGTTTTGTGCTTAGTTGGTCAAAGGTAGAGTATGTTTCTTTGGCTCTGATATCAGGTCCAAAGTGTACTTCTTTCACTGGCCACTTTTAACATTTTGGGTTTGGTTTCAGGGTCAGGGTGTTTCTATCACTGGCTCTTGATTCAGGGACAAAGTGTGTTTCTTTGATTCTAGTTTCAGGGTCAGAGTATGGTTTTGGAACTGATTTCAGGGCCAAAGAGTGTGTCTTTCACTGGCTCTATTTTCATGGTCAGTGTGTTTGTGTGGCTGGCCCTTTTACCCTGTACAAAGCCTTCATAAAAAAACATAAATTTTTTCCCATGAGTTTGCTAGTGCAAACAATATAAAAAAGGACACCATAATTATTGCACAGATTGTTAACACTGTCAAATATTTTTCTACAAAATACGCACTCCTGTGTAACTAATTATAAGTGTGTTGGATAAAGATCTTACCAAATACTTTATAATAAGATGCCCTCAGTATCTTTTTCAGATAGCTGAAGACTACTGTAATATGGAAAGGCTTTAACAGATTGATTGCACATAGAAAGATTTACTCCTATATAAAGTGCAAAACTTTACCACTATGACTATATTTATAGGATTTTTTTGCAGCATGATTTTTTCTCATGATTTTGAAGATTACTCATACATGCAAAGGCTTTACCACACTGTTTACATTCATATGGTTTCTCTCCAGTATGTGTTCGTTTATGCCTTTGAAGATGACTGTGTTGTGCAAAGGCTTTATCACACTGATTACATTCATAGGGTTTCTCTCCAGTATGTGTTCTTTCATGTGTTTGATAAGTACTGAATTGTGCAAAGGCCTTACCACACTGATTACATTTATAGGGTTTCTCTCCAGTATGTGTTCTTTCATGCATTTTAAGAGCACTCATATAGGCAAAGGCTTTAGCACACTGATTACATTCATAGGGTTTCTCTCCAGTATGTGTTCTTTGATGCATTTGAAGACCTTTGTGACATGCAAAGGCTTTATCACATTGATTACATTCATAGGGTTTTTCTCCAGTATGTGTTCTTTGATGCATTTGAAGACTTTTGTGACATGCAAAGGTTTTATCACATTGATTACATTCATAAGGTTTCTCTCCAGTATGTATTCTTTTATGAATCTGAAGAGCACTGACATATGCATAAGCTTTACCACACTGATTACATTCATAGGGTTTCTCTCCAGTATGGACTCTTTTATGTGTCTGAAGATGACCACGAGATGCAAAGGCTTTACCACACTCATTACATTCATAGGGTTTCTCTCCAGTATGTATTCTTTGATGTATTTGAAGATGACTGGGGCATACAAAGGTTTTACCACATGCATTACATTCATAGCTTATCTCTCCAGTATGTGTTCTTTTATGCATTTGAAGATGACTGTGACTTTCAAAGGCTTCACCACACTGCTTACATCCATAGGGTTTCACACCAGGATGTTTTCTTTGATGCCTTTGAAGATGACTGTGTCGTGCAAAGGCTTTATCACAGTGATTACATTTATAGGGTTTCTCTCCGGTATGTGTTCTTTTATGCACATTAAGATTACTGACATATGCAAAGGCTTTACCACACTGATTACATTCAAAGGGTTTCTCTCCAGTGTGTGTTCTTTGATGTATTTGAAGAAGATTGAATTGTGCAAAGCCTTTACCACACTGATTACATTCATAGGGTTTTTTTCCAGTACGTGTTCTTTGATGCATTTGAAGACTTTTGTAACATGCAAAGGTTTTATCATATTGATTACATTCATAGGAATTCTCTCTAGTATGTGTTTTTTCATGCATTTGAAGAGTACTGAGACGTTCAAAAGCCTTAATACATTGAGTATATATTGAAGGTTTCTCTCCAGTTTGACTTCTTTTATGCCTGCAAGGATAATGGCACATGTAAAAGCATTTTCACATTCAAAACAGTTTAATCTTTATATCTGTATGGATTAATTTTATAATTTGGTTTAATTGTAAAGAGGAATTAGATCTTAAGTTTTTATTATTGTGTTCACACTCATGTTATTCCCCTGCATCTTTGAAGATACCTGTGATGGTAAGATCCTTTATTTCATGGCTCACATTTACAGTATCTTTTTTTTATATGAGATATTCACATATTTGAAGAGAACTGGAAAAAAATCAGAGCTTTAACACCTTTATTGCATTAATAAATTTTCCTATACTGTGAATCATACTACATTTGCTAAATGAACTAGGACAAACAGAAGTTTTTACACAGTCCTAGTACTCATAGGAATTTTCTGCAGTATGAGTATGATGATGCATTAACAATGAACCTGGAAAACCAATTACTTGTATATTTGAATCAAATTCAACAATTATACACAATGTGGGGATTGCTACATATCTTCTAATTGTTCTGAGAGAGAGGTATGTCATGTCTTTCCATAGCCCTATGCTCATTTGACTTGTATTCAGAGTGACATATGATATATATAGTAAAGGAAGAATAACCAATAAAAGTTTTCCACATTCAATTCACACAGTTTTTTCATAACAACTGCCTTTTGATTCTTGACTCTAACTGCCTCTCTCACTAAACAACACAACCACAACAAGTGTATGAGTTACACTAGCTTTACTATGGACTATTTTATTATTAGAAAGCTTTGAAGATACACTAATCACCTATTCACTGTGTATGCCTTTTGTAATATGAATTGTATGAAATAAATGTATTGACAGTTTTATAGCATAGCTTTCATAGTGCTATGATTCATATAGTGATATCAATTAAGGCATTATTTTCTTGACTTCTTTCTTAAAAGAATACCTTGCAAATGAATTTCACCTACCTGAAATTGAGGTATAAGGTTTTGTGAGAATTTAATAATTATCAATGCACTTTAAGCTATGCTTATTTATACTGTTGCTTTTGTATAAAACACATAATTTCTTCAGAGGCACATTTGTATCAGCTTGGACATGAAAATTACCTTTCATATCTTCTAGAACTTTGACAATGTTCTTCAATATTATGGTCTTCCCAACTGTGTCCTAAAATACAGTACCAGAAAAATGTATATTATATCACTGAAAATTGCAAAAATATCAGTTAATATCTTCAGTGAACCTTAAATATGCCTGATTTATTCAGCTCATTCTTGTTCTTTCTCAATAAAATTACAGAAGGACATCAATAACCATGGAACAGTTGTCACCTTATTTTAAATCATAGAGAATATTCAGTGTTACCTATTGTAAGAAGGTTCCAATAGGTCTCCAGCATCACATCTTTGTAGAGATTCTTCTGGGAAAGATCCAGCAAAGTCCACTCTTGCCAAGTGAAGTCGATATGCACATCATTATAGGTCACTCCATTCTAAAATATCCCATACATATGTACAAAGTATGATACTGAAATTGTTAATGTATACTTCATTAACAATATAATCATATAATTCTTGTGATCCTCACACTTATTTCCTAAAATAGCCATTATAATGTAATCAGCAAATCAATTTAGAAGGAAACTGAATAGGAAGTTCACCTCTGTCATTTCTGTACCCTTTGAATGGGATATCATCTTGCAAGAGAAATACCTAATAACAAACATAGAGAGACAAGTAAACAGATCAACAGTACAGAGTATACATGAGAGAAGTTTATGAACAATTATTACAAAAAAAAATAAGATGGACAAACTAGGTGTATTAGCTCACACATTTAATGCCAGCACTCGGAAGGCAGAGGCAGGTGCCTCTGAGTTGAAAGAAGTAGGGTAGGCAAGGGAGAAGGGAAAGAGATAAATAAAACAAAAGATCTTTTGAAAAAGACACGGACATTTACTACACTTTAATATCACAAAAATACACTCAAAGAGGCACAAACAGACACAAACACACACATAGAAAGGGGAAGGAAGAGAGAGAGAGACAGAGACAGAGAGACAGAGAGACAGAGAGAGAGAGAGAGAATTAAAATGGAATTATTCTGAAACAGAACAAAAATGCTCCTACTGGACACCAGAGGTAAACAAATAAAACTTCTGTGCCCTTTATAAGTTACTTCTTTGGAGTTATTGCTAATTAGGTCCCCCAAATTCCTCAAACATTACATTGTATTGCTATTGCTCTTGGTTATCCCCAAAGACATCATATGTTTGAGTCACAGTGCATGCATGGCAAAGTCAAAGTGGTAAAGAAGCAGAAGCTTTATCCATACTGACTTGTTTTCATAGTGATGGAAGGTGCTATGCAAGCTACTGGGGGAGACAAATAATCAGTCATGTCCAACTACAAACACTTCAAGCTACAATAGTAACTAGCCTGGCAAGAACTGTTTACTGGTGCAATAGCAGTACAAATATCATAGGAGTAAGCAACCACTCCCTGACTGTATCCAAGTCCCTCTCCACAAGATGAAAAAAATTCCTGGCACCATTATCAGACTAAGAACTTAAGAATAGAAAGTTCATGGGCCTTAGAGATGAATGCATTACTATTATGCTGCTAAGTGGACATGGAATTAAACTTACCATTATATCCATAGGTCAATGGGCCTCCCATGCCTCAACTTACATGCTTCTAATTGAAGTAGATTGTAATTGACATGGTGATATATATCTGGCCAAGGTGTAAAGGATAAGTGACTAGGAATGCTCAATGTTAAAGCAACATATATAGCTCAATCCCCTCCTAAGTCTCAGGGATCATTGTGAATGATGTGGCAGAAAGAGCATAAAAGGCAGAGATGTGATCTGTTCTCCCAGACCAAATCTCTTAAGGCTTGTCCCTAGTGGTCCAACAGATCACCAGCTGAAGCCTCACTTTCTCCTGCCCTCCTGTGGATCTCACAGACCATCCTCTCCAACCCTCCTTCCCCCAAACCTTTGCTACAGCCCAGCCACCAACACCAGCAGGCATTCCCTATGAACACAAGCAGAGCAGACCAATAAATCAGGCAACATGCAGCTATCACACTATGGAAAAACCCCAAGAGGGAACAAAAACCAAAGAATAAAACACCCATGCAACTTAACAAACCCAGAAATCAAGACCTGGATGCCTAGATGATAGGATAAAAACATACTCAATAACAGCCAGGGAAATAAGTCTCCACCAGAATCCAGCTATCCTAGCACAGCAGGCCCTGGATAATCCAACATTGCCAAAGAACAAGAAAAAGGCCTTAACACCAACTATATGAAGACAATAGAGGTCCTTAAAGAGGAATTGAATGAATCCCTTAAAGAAAGTGAGGAAAACACAAACAAACAATTGGAGGAAATGAATCAATCCTTTAAATAAAGCCAAGAAAAAGGAAACAAACAGTTGAAAGAAATGAATAATACTATTCAAAACCTGAAAATAGAAACAGAAGCAACAAAGAATATTGTTGATTGTTTTTGCTCTTGTGGGAGGCCCACCACCCAGCTCCCAAATAAATCACACATGGAGACTTATTCTTACTTGTAAATGCCTGGCCTTAGCTTGGCTTGTTTCTTGTCAGCTTTTCTTAACTTAAATTATCACATCTACCATTTGCCTCTCGGCTATTACCATTCTCTTCTGCATATCTCACTTTCACCTTTATACTCCATGGGTGGCTGTTTGACTGGGTGGCTGGCCCCTGGTGTCCTCCTCCTTCTCTGGCTCCTTGATCTTTTCTTCCTTCTCCCTTTCTCCTTCTATTTATACTCTCTGCCTGCCAGCTCCACCTTTTCTTTCTCCTGCCTTCCTATTGGCTCTTTAGCTCTTTCTTAAGCCATCAGGTATTTTAGACAGGCACAGTAACACAGCTTCACAGAGTTAAACAAATGCAGTATAAACAAAAAGTAATGCACCTTAAAATAATATTCTCCAACATTTCCCCTTTGTTGTCTAAATAAAAAGAAAGGTTCTAACTTTAACATAGTAAAACTATATACAAGAAAATAGTCATCAAGTAAGAATTACAGTTATAATATTCTGTGCATTTGTAGTTAGAATATTCAGAGAAAATAATGCATTATCTATCCTATCTTAGTGAATACAAACTTTCACACCTAATTTACTTTCTATCATGACTAATTAAAACTGTAACTATAACTATCTGGTATTCAACTCCATCAAAGACCCAAAAGGATGTATTATTATCTAACAACAGAGATATTTAGCTGCCTGGACAACCACCCAAAGTTTCTCTGCAATTATTGGGGCATCCATCTTCAGCCTACAGGCATAGAATATCTGGCAAACTTTTTAGTGAAACATGATATTTGAAGGACTGTCTGCCTTGTATTGGCAAATTTTACGGTCATTTTCTTCTGTGTTCTGCAGAATATCCAGCAGTTTCTTCTGTGAAGCAAGAATCTTGAAGGACTGTCCGGGCCTTAGCCTGGCTTGTTTCTTGTCAGTTTTTTTTTTTTTTTTTTTTTTTGACATAGGGCTTCTCTGTATAGCAGCTCTGGCATTCCTGGAACTTATTCTGTAGACCAGGTGGCCTTGAACTCACAGAGATCCACATGCCTCTGCCTCCCAAGTGCTGGGATTAAAGGCACACACCCCATAGCCTGGCTGCCAGCTTTTCTTAACTTAAATTATCCCATCTAGATTTTGCCTCTGGACTTTTATGTTTCTCTTCTATATATCCTACTTTCACTTTTACTCCATGGCTGGCTGTGTAGCTGGGTGGCTGGCCCCTGATGTCCTCTTCCTTCTCTGGCCCCTTGATCTTTTCTTCTTTCTCTCTTTCTCCTTCTATTTATACTCTCTGCCTATTCTTTCTCATGCCTCCCTATTGGTCATTTAGCTCTTTATTAGACCATCAGGTATTTTAGGCAGGCACAGTAACAGAGTTTCACAGAGTTAAACAAATGCAGCATAAACAAAGGTAACACACCTTAAAATAATATTCTCCAACAAAAGAAAATAGAAAGTGAGGAAATTCTGGAAATGAAATGTTTAGAAATGCAAATGAGAACTACGGAGGCAAGTTTAACCAACAGAATAGAAGAGATGAAGAAAGAATCTTGGGCACTGAAGATATGATAAAAGAAATGAATATATCAGTCAAACAAAATATAAAATCCCTCCCCAAATTCCTGAAACAGAAAACCCAGGAAATCTAGAATATTACAAAAGAACAAATACAAGAAAAATAAAGAATAGAGACAAAAAGAAGAAACTCAGATCAAAGGCACAGAAATTATGCTCAACAAAATAATAGAAGAAAATGTCCCTCACCTAAAAGAGAGGCCTATAAAAGTAAAAGAAACATACAGAATATCAAATAGATTGAATCCAAAAAAGTCCCCTCATCACATAATTATCTAAATGCTAAAAATACAGAACAAAGAAAGAATTTTAAAAGCTGCAAGGGAAAAACACCAAGTAATACATAAAGCCAGATCTATTAGAATTACACTTGATTTCTCAATGGAGACTCTAAAAGCCAGAAGAGTCTGGACACATGTGTTACAGACTCTAAGAAACCACAGATGCCAATCTAGACTACTATACTCAGCAAAACTTTCAATTACCACAGATGGAGAAAATAATGTATGCCATGATAATTCAAATTTAAACAGTATCTATCTACAAATCTAGCCCTACAGAATGTGCTTCATCAAAAGAACATTTCAACCCCTGGAGGGTAACTACACCAATAGAAACACCGGAAATAAATAATCTCACACAAGCAAAGCCAAAGGAAGCAAAACAGGGAAACGAACACTTATCTGTCTGTCTGTCTGTCTATCTCTGTCTCTGTCTCCCCATCTCTCTGTCTTTCTCTATCTCTCTCTCACACACACAAATGAATAATCAGAACAAAAACAATATAACAGGAATCAACAATCATTGGTCATTGATATCTCTCAATATAAATGGTCTCAATCACCCAATAAGAAGATATATACTAACAGAATGGATATAAAAACAGGATCCATCCTTCTGCTGCATACAAGAAACACACCTCAACATCAAAGATAAACATTACTTTCTGGTAAGGAATAGGAAAAAAGATATTCCAAGCAAACAGACAGGAAGCATGCTTGTCTAGCCATTTTAATATCTATCAAAATATGCTACCACCTGTAAGGATTCTGTATATGCGCAGCTCGGGGTCCGGCACCTTATTACATCATCAGCGGGAGACTGTGTCCCAGCCTAAACGCTGGACGTGCACCCCCACATGCTCTCTCAGTCTCTCCACTCTCTCTCTCTCTGTCTTGCTCTGTCTCTCTCTACCTCTCTATCTCTCTCTCTCTCTCTCTCTCTCTCTCTCTCTCTCTCTCTCTCTCTCCTCCTAATAAAGCTCTAGAAGGTACCACTGGGTTCTGTCATGACTGTGACCTTTCTGCCACCAACCAAACCAATGCCGTATACCCTTTCAGTGATGGCATGATATCAGATAGGAAATTCTGCACACATCGGCATCCGGGGCCAAGTGTTGTTGGAAACCTATACCAAGGACCTGCCCAGCTGCCGCCACCACTGCCACCACCACAGTCCTGCAATTGCCTCTGCAGCCACGTCCCGCCTGCCGTGTCCAGCTGCTTCTGCCACAGCAGCTGCACTGTGTTATTGGTGAGTCCTCTGCCATTCCCCACAGCTGCAGCCTGACCTATATTCTTCGTGATGGACACCCCAGGGGTGGTCCTCGGCTATGTACCAGGACACATTCTATCTTGACCAAGTATAGAATATGCTGTCCGGCCCCTGGGGGGTCAGCCCTTACTCATAACATGACGGCAGTTTGGGGTAACCTGTGCTGATTCATAGATCTTTCTCCTTGCCTTAGGGATGTCTGAGATTAGAGTCTGATCCAGGTTTGTTATTTTAATTTTTTATTTTTCTCTGCAGCCATGGGACAAAGGGGCAGATACCATTAAATCTGGCCGCATAACAGCTTCATGGGAACTTTGCCAGCAAATGGGCAAATAAAAAGAGTTACTTTATCCCCAAGCTTTCTGCTAAAGCTCTGAACCCTTCTCCCTCCCCATTTCTGATGTTTTCTTTTTTCTCTGCCTTGTGCAAACATTTCTGTCTGTCTAACTTCCGCCTTCCACTCTCCAGCAGTGGGAGGGCTCAAGTGGGTGGGCTCTGTACTGTTGTATGGGCCCTTCTGCTGACTCTCACTTTAACACTCCTCCCACTCATTCTCAAACTGCCATGAGAGGCACAGATGGGTCTGGAATCGGCTAAGATCCATGCAAATAAGTTTACAGTAGTCAGGATGGCTCTTAAGCCAAAAATCAGCTTATAGCCTCAGGCAAGTCTTCCAAAAGGATCAGTTTATAGTCTGCCTCCTGGTAGATCTTCCAAAAAGCTGTCCCTAAACCAGCAATCATCAAGGAAATAAAAAAATTCAAGACACGGAGTAAAATCCATCTCTTGTTCCCCAGACTTTCCTGACTAAAACTTAAGCATCTAGAGAACAAGGCTCCTGACACCACAGGCAAAAGGGTCATATGTGGCATTTAAGGTGTACCAGGGAAGAGATCAAAGCCTGAAAACAAAACTGCCAAGTGCTGGCACTCGCTGACTCCTGAAAGCTGTTGGGTCCCTGTTTTCAGTGAGGAAAATGGCCACAGGCTAGTGAGTGCCCTGCCAGGCCATCAACAGCCTTGTTGAAAGTGCTGCCTAGAAAGACAAGAGGTCAGCTGACTGCCCCCAGGCACCAAGATGCATGGGAATATCAAGCTAAGACCTCCAGCAGACCTAGGCTTGCAGGGAACCCAGAATGCAGCAGGGAAGCAAATCCATTTCTTTCCTTCTAGACACCAAAGCCACTGACTCAGTCCTGGTGTTTGGGGGTGTCATCTCGCCTCGTTTCCCTATTGTCGGGGTAGGGAGGACAGCCTTACCCACCTCACCAGATTTAATTGCACTTTCCGACTTACTTAATGGGAAAAGATTTCCAGCTAAGATAGGAGCTTCCATGTGCCTCACTCCAGACTCACCCGCCTGTGCTTACAGGGTCCTGATCTTTGTCTTGTCCCTAATTCCAAAGAAATAAGTTCTCATGCACCACAAGCTTTTCTCTTCCCAGTTCCCTGTTCTAACTCACTGTTCAGCTAATGGTAAAGGACCACCACAGAACCAGAGTCCAGAGATCATCAAGTAAGAAACTGTAACAGCTAAAAGGTATTTACACCCCCAGACCCAAAAGCGTCTGGGCTCTACAAAAACAGACTTTAATATAAACATCTATTACTGTGAAATGCTTTTAACAATTGATCACCTGTCTCCTGGATGCCAAACTAGTAAAGGAAACAACTGCCTTAAAATGATCTGTCTCTGATAAAGCTTAACAAGTTCAAATCTCTCTGTCTCTCCCATTAACACTAACCAATATAAGGAGAGTATTAAACACCACATATGGTCACTAATCTTCTCATGGTTGCTCCTTAACATGTTTCAAAACTTTTCCCAAGCTCCAGAAACCAGCTTAAATCCATCAGGACAGGTTGGACCTGCTTCAGGCTTTTCCTGTCTCACCAGCATTCTGTCAGATACAAAAGCAGCCAGAGTGCCAAGCCAAGAAAGGTGCATGACTCCAGGACAGACAGTCCATCATCCAACAACACCTGTCTACCTTGGAAGACCCCCCCTCCCTATTCCCCTCAAGAGCCAACTGACATCCACCAGTCAGCTGGAAGCAGTTTTTGAGAGAAACAACTCCCCTGTAGATGTAACCAACCTTCTTATTAAATAAGAAACACAGAACCAATGCAAAGAAGAAAGCCAAGAGGTCAGAGCTAAGAGCTAAAACCTTACCCTTCCTCCTGCAGTGGTCCTACCTCTCAGAACTCACTACCCCTGTGTTAATGTCTTTATATAGTGTTCCTGTTCTGCCTTCTCATTGGTTGTAAACCCAACCACATGACCGCCTCGTCACGGCCTGTCTGTATAGGCCTCCAGGTTTTCCTTGCTTGGTATTGAGATTAAAGGCATGTGTGTCCAATAATGGCTGTATCCCTGAACACACAGAGACTTACCCAGCTTTGCCTACCAAGTGCTGGGATTACAAGTATACGCCACCACTGCCCTGCTTTCCTATGGCTTGCTAATAGCTCTGACCCCTGGGCAACTTTATTTATTAACATACAAATAACATTTTAATACAAATAAAATATCACCATACTCCCCTATTCATTCCTATTTACTTGCTTTTTTTTTTTTAATAATAAGCAAAAGTCTGCAATGTAAGGATTCTGTATATGTGCAGCTTGGGGTCTTATCTGGCGCCCTATTACATCATCAGCAGGCGACTGCATCCCAGCCTAAAAGCCGGACATGCACCGCCATGCGTTCTCTCAGTCTCTCTCTCTCCACACCCCCCTCTGCATCTCTCGGTCTCAGTCTCTCGGTCTCTTGGTCTCTCGGTCTCTCAGTCTCTCTCTCTCTCTCTCTCTCTCTCTCTCTCTCTCTCTCTCTCTCTCTCCTAATAAAGCTCTAAAAAGTACTCCTGGGTTCTTTCATGACTGTGACCTTTCCACCGCTGACCAAACCAGCACTGCCGTAGTATAACCTTTCACCACCATCTCAAGTCCCCTATACACCCTCAAAGCAGTCTAAATCCAGAATTGTATTTTACTCTTAGTTCTGGGAGTGTTTCCACAATGATGGTCTAGGTATATACTTTGCTAAAAGTATATAAATATAAGTGTAAAGGTATATACTTTGATATGAATATCACTATATTATTATTACTTTTTATATTTTGCTTACATTTTATCATAAAAATACAGAGCAGCAACAAAATATATCTCTGGAAATAGTAGCTTAAGAGCCTTTAAGTTAAAAAAATGGCATTAATATATCATATGTACATATACTATAATTGCTCTAAGTATGTAATGACCAATGTACATTATTCAAACAGAGATCTTAGATTTGATGAGCAAAGTGAGAAGCAAATGTGGTACACTTAATGTCACTGCACACCAGAAAGAAATATTGCTGCTTTCAACTAACACACAGAAATTGAATCCATTCTCCTAAAAAATATTTAAGTATCTACACAATGACTGATAGAACAATGTGATTAGAGAGGACAATAATAGTAAAATTATGTTATAAGTAATAATTTTAAAACAGCTTGATTCTAATGAACTTAAGGATATTTGTATGTACACATGATCACCAGGACATTATACATGAGTACACAAATAGTAAAACTCAGAAGCAGTCTACGTGGTTGCATATAGTAGAACTGAATGAAAGTTATGCTGAACTGCATTAAGACCTAGAATGGCAGGCAAACCTATGTATGCCTAATGTATTAAGGATAGACATGCAAGATCATCTAAGTTAGATCCTTAGACACATATGCAAATTAGCCCTCACAAATAAAAGTAATAAAAAAATATGAAGGCTAAGGAGTTGCCTCAGACAATAAAGGCTGTTGCAACCAAGGCTAAAGACTAGTTTGATTCACAAGACCCATATGTAAGAAGAAAACAAATTCCCTCTGGCCTTCACAAAAGCACTGTGGAATCTGTGTGCAAACAATAGAATACTGAAAACATGTGATTAACTTAAAAAGACAAGTAGTGCTGTGGGATATCTTCTTGGAAACTGTGAATATGTGTTGCTCTGATTGGTTGATAAATAAAGCTGTTTGGCCAATGGCAAAGAAGAATAAGGTTAGGTAGTAGATTCAAACTGAAGAGACAGAGGAAGAAAGGGAAGTCAGGAGAGACACTGAAAGCCACCACCAGGAGAAGCAAGATGTGAAAGTACCAGTAAGCTACAAAGCCACACTGTAAGACATAGAATAACAGGAATGGGTTGAATTAGGTTATAAGATCTAGTTAATAATGTGTCTGAGCCATAGGTTTGTAATTAATATAAGCCTCTGGGTGATTATTTTAATAAGCAGATGTGGGACTGCAGGGGCTGGGTGGGATCAGAGAAACTTCCAACTACAAAATAGTATGCTTTTGTACTTTTATTCCCCTAATGAAAGGGCACTTTCTGGAATGCTATAGGCATTACTCCTGGCTAACATTTGCTCCATTAATTTACACTCAATCATTCCTACTAAGTTTATTAACATAAATGGCTCTTCTAAATCTTAGTCTCTAAGACTTCTCAGCCCACTTAAGTTCCAAAATTCAACTTGCCCTCTAGCAACAAAAAACAGTCATATTAATGAATTCCTAGACATTTTCACTTCTCATTATTTCTAATCTTTAATTTTTCTTTTTATTTTGCATGTGTATTAATATGAAGGTACACATGTGTATATGGGGTGTAATGTTCATAAGGGTGCAAGAGGACAATTTTGGGTGTTATTTCTCTGGGGTCATCCTGAGATTTGATTTAGGAATAAAGATCAAAGTGTATGATACCTGAAGCAGATCATACCTACATCCAGAGCACCTTTCTCTGTTTTATACCTCTGAACAAAATCATCAATGGTGGTTAAAAGCCAAACTTAAGAAAAGGCAAAAATATTACCTGTATTCATAAGCAAATACTGTAAATCTTGGGAAGAGGATCAAGTTATTTGAAAAGAGTAATGCTAAAAGATAAACTAATTGTGAGGGTTTATTTATTTATTTAGTTTGTATGTTACATTATTTGATTTTATTTTCACCACATAACCTAGGCTAGCTCTTAACTCATGGTCCTTGTCCTGCTTAGCTTTTCCTCAACATGACATAAGCTAGGATTATTTTGGAAGAGAAACTTCAATTATAGGGTATTTCCTTGATTAATGATTTGTGAAGGGTGGTCCAGACCACTGTGGAGCTGTACTATTCCTGGGCAACTGGTACAGCAGTGTGTAGGAAAGCAAACATAATTTTTAGATGCCTGTTTCTTTCCTAATGAGAGAGAGAAAGAGAGACAGTGAAAAATGGGGTGTAGACTTGGGTGGGAGGAGAAGATCAAGGAGGAACTGGGGACAAGGGAATTATAATCAATTGCATGAAAAATCTATTTTCAATAGAAAAAGTAAAGAAAAGAATAAAGAAAGACAACTGAAGAAGCCAGGAAGAACAAGCCAATAAGCAGTATTCCTACAGGGTCCTTATTTCAGTTCCTGTCTCTAGGCTTCTGCCTTGAGTTCCTGATTGACTTTGCTGCATGATGGACTGTGAACTGAACCTGTAAACCAAATAAACCCTTTCCTTTCCAAGAACTAAGTGAACTCAGTGATTCTAAAAGCATCCTGTGAAGTGGAGAAGAGGAAACAAAAAGAGGCAGGGGCACAGAAGGGGCGGGGAAAAGGGATGGATTTGGTCAAGATACAATATACTCATGTATGAAATCCTAAACTAATAAAGGGTGGCTAATGTAAGGCCAACAAATCAAAACAGTAAATAACCCTGAATTTCTCAACATGATTTTGGTCAATTGTGAGCCTAGGTAGAAGATAAGCAACTGCAACATGAAACATCACCCTAGCACCTATAAATTAAATGAATGCTTCTTAAACCCAGAAAACAGTTTGTTTTTTTTTTTTTAAAGCTGCACAGGAAAGTACTGGTAAGCTGACAGTGTGCTGATTGTTGAGAAGTGAGCATTATTACAAAATTATTATTCAAAACAGGAATTGAAAACCATAAACTCATGACAGTAAGAATGTTGACACCAGTTCTTAAAATATTTCATATTCCTTCAAAAGAAACCTTTATACAGCCTCTAACATTCATTCAAATGTAGCCTAATTCCTTTATCACTAAGGACAGGTATAACTACTGAAATCAGTGAACTCAATGAAAATATTGTGAAATAGAAGGCAACTTGGTTTACCATGTTTCAAGTGAAAATCAGATATGACTAAAGAGGTAGTAACTTATCTGCCAAGTGGCTTTGCAACATAAATCAGTCTCCAAGACTTTTAAACACTGAGTCATTACTGAATGAGAAGAGCTTTGATGCTTTCAGTTGTGCTTGTTTACTTTCAAAAGTCAATTTATTGTGAAAATGTGCAAAAGTCAATGTTTGCTCATGTAGTATTGGCATTTTCATTTTTATTCTTATTCAAAGGGACTCACAGTTAACATTAGTCACTTCAGGAATAAAATTCAAACAAGATAAACCACTGGTTTAAATTAAAATAGTGATTCTCAAGAATGAACATTATAGAGCACAATTATGTCAATATTTTTATGGATAGACAATGTACAGTAACAATCTCTGATTACCAGAAGCCTGTAGTATAGTATTTAAACCACACATGAAAATCAAAAATTGCTCATAATGCACTCTAGTAGGGGCTTGGGGTGTAGCTCACGTAGTTGATGGAGTGTTTGTCCTGTGATCATGTTACCAACAACACTGTAACAGCTGTGGTAGTGGTGCACATTTGTAATCCCAGCACTTCTTTAGACAGAGAAGAAGGATCAGAAGTTCAATAATTCAAATGAGGTGAAGGTCAATCTGGGCTACCTGAGAGCCTATCTCAAAAAACTAAACTAAACAAACAATAGCAATAACGTCAAACAGGGACAAGATCAAACAGATTTCCTATAATGGGGGCAAAAAACTGGGGGATAGGAGGCAAAGGCTCAGCAATTAAGAGTACTGGTTACTTTTCTCGGTGACCTGGGTTTGATTTCCAGCATCCACATAGAAACTCACAACTGGATCTTGCCCTGGACTTTCCTTCTGAAGCACAGGTGAGTGCCCTAGCTTGCCCCGGACCCGATCCCTGGGCACCAGCCACTCAGGGGAAGACCTGCCCATCTTGGCCCCAGGTTCTGGCCACCGGGCAGGTTCCCTTCTAGCCCCACCAGGAAGGATCCCCTTCTCCAAGACCCCTGGCAGACCCTGCAGTCTCCACACCCTGCCCCCACACCCATCCGCCCAAGCCCCAAGCCTCTTCCTGAGACTTAGAGGCCGGCCCCCAGCTCCCATCTTGCCCCGGACTTCCCTTCTGAAGCACAGGTGAGTGCCCTAGCTTGCCCTGGACCCGATCCCTGGGCACCAGCCACTCAGGGGAAGACCTGCTCTACTTGGCCCCAGGTTTTGGCCACCAGGCAGGTTCCCTTCTAGCCCCACCAGGAAGGATCCCCTTCTCCAAGACCCCTGGCAGACCCTGCAGTCTCCATGCCCTGCCCCCATGCCCATCCGACTGAGCCCCAAGCCTCTTCCTGAGATTTAGAGGCTGGCCCCCAGCTCCCATCTTGCCCTGGACTTCCCTTCTGGAGCACAGGTATGTCCCCTAACTTGCCCCGACCCCATCCCTGGGCACCAGCCACTCTGGGGAAGACCTGCCCAACTTGGCCCCAGGTTCTGGCCAGCGGGCAGGTTCCCTTCTAGCCCCATCGGGAAGGATCCCCTTCTCCAAGACCCCTGGCAGACCCTGCAGTCTCCACGCCCTGCCCCCACGCCCATCCGCCCAAGCCCCAAGCCTCTTCCTGAGACTTAGAGGCCGGCCCCCAGCTCCCATCTTGCCCCGGACTTCTCTTCTGAAGCAAAGACTTCCCTTCTGGAGGAGAGAGAGAGAGAGAGAGAGAGAGAGAGAGAGAGAGAGAGAGAGAGGAGAGCTCCCATCCTGCCCCGGACTTCCAATTTGGACAAGAGAGCTCCCATCTGGACAAAAGAGAGAGACTTTCTGAATCTGTCAGCTCTGTCTGAACCAAGTGTGCAGATAAGGCCAAGAACGAACCGCAAGGAGATGGGCAGACGTCAAGGCAGAAACACATACAACAAAATGAATAGCAATACAGCATCACCAGGCCCTAGCCCTCCTCCAACACCTAGACCTGAACATCAGAAATTGGAAGAAGCAGAAGAAAATAGCCTTATGAATGACATCATGAAGAAGCTAGAGGCTCGTGTAGAGGAAAAGACAAAAAAATGTGAAGAACGCTGTAAACAACTAGAGGAAAGGGCAAACAAATTAGAAGCAATCAATAAAGTCCTGGGAGAACAATAAAATACTGAAAGAAAATCAAGAAAAATCAATGAAACAAATGAAGGAAACAGTCCAAGACCTGAAAAGGGAAATAGAAAAAATGAAGAAGACACAAACAGAGGGAATGCTGGAAATAGAAAATCTGAGAAAACGATTGGGAACTTCAGATGCAAGTATAATCAACAGAATGCAAGAGATGGAAGAGAGGATCTCTAGCATTGAAGATACAGTAGAAGAAATAGATTCATCAGTCAAAGAAAACACTAAAGCCAACAAAGTCATGAACCAAAATGTCCAAGAAATTTGGGACACCATGAAAAGACCAAACCTACAAATAATAGGGGTAGAAGAAGGAGAATAATACCAACTCAAGGGCATAGAAAATATATTCAACAAGATCATAGAAGAAAACTTTCCCAACTTAAAGGAAATACCTATGAAGATACAAGAAGCCTATAGAACACCAAACAGACTAGACCCCCAAAAAAAGTCCCCTCGCCACATAATAATTAAACAACTAAATGTACAGAATAAAGAAAGAATATTAAGAGCAGCAAAGGAAAAAGGCCAAGTGACATATAAAGGCAAACCTATCAAAATAACACCCGATTTCTCAATGGAGACTTTGAAAGCCAGAAGGACCTGGACAGATGTAATGCAGACACTAAGAGACCATGGATGTCAGCCTACACTAATATACCCAGCAAAACTTTCAATCATCATAGATGGAGTGAACAAGACATTCCATGACAAAACTAGATTTAAACAATATTTATCCACAAACCCAGCCCCACAGAAAGCACTAGAAGGAAAATTCCAACCTAAGGAAGTCAGATACACCCTCGAAAACACAGGCAATAGATAAAGCCACAGCAGTAAACCCCAACGAAGAGAAGTACACACACATCACCACCAAAAAATAACAGGAATGAACAATCACTGGACATTAATATCCCTCAATATCAATGGACTTAATTCACCTATAAAAAGACATAGGCTTACAGAATGGATATGAAAGCAGGACCCATCTTTCTGCTGCATACAAGAAACACATCTCAAATTCAAAGATAGACACTACCTAAAAATAAAAGGCTGGGAAAAGACTTTCCAATCAAACGGTCTTAAGAAACAAGCGGGTGTAACCATCCTGATATCCAGCAAAATAGACTTCAAACTAAAATCAATCAAAAGAGATCAAGAAGGGCATTACATACTCATCACAGGAAAGATTCACCAAGATGAAGTCTCAATTCTGAACATTTATGCCCCAAACACAAGGGCACCCACATATGTAAAAGAAACATTACTAAAGCTTAAATCACATATAAAACCCCACACATTAATAGTGGGAGACCTCAACACCCCACTTTCACCACTGGACAGATCTCCCAAATTGAAACTTAACAGAGAAATAAAGGACTTAATTGATGTCATGACTCAAATGGACTTAATCGACATCTACAGAACATTCCATCCTAACAAAAAAGAATATACCTTCTTCTCAGCACCCCATGGAACCTTCTCTAAAATCAACCACATACTTGGCCACAAAGCAAATCTAAACAGATACAAAGCAATTGGAATAACCTCCTGTGTTCTATCAGACCACCATGGTCTAAAGTTGGATTTCAACAACAACAAAAACTACAGAAAACCTACAATCTCATGGAAACTGAATAATACCCAACTGAATCACCAATGGGTTAAGGAAGAAATAAAGAAAGAAATTAAAGACTTCCTAGAGATCAACAAAAATGAAGACACCACATATCCAAACCTATGGGACACTATGAGAGCAGTACTAAGAGGGAAATTCATAGCACTAAATGCCCACATAAATAAGCTGGAGAAATCTCACACTAGTGACTTAACAGCACACCTGAAAGTTCTAGAACAAGAAGAAGCAAAGTCTCCCAGGAAAAATAGACGCCAGGAAATTATCAAAGTGAGAGCTGAAATCAATAAAATAGAAACAAAGAGAACAATACAACCAAGCAAGTGAAGGACCTATATGACAAGAACTTTAAGTCCTTGAAAAAAGAAATTGAAGAAGATGTCAGAAAATGGAAAGATCTCCCATGCTCATGGATAGGCAGGACTAACATAGTAAAAATGGCAATCTTACCAAAAGCAATCTACAGATTCAATGCAATCCCCATCAAAATACCAACACAATTCTTCACAGACCTGGAAAGAATAATACTCAACTTCATATGGAAAAACAAAAAACCCAGGATAGCCAAAAGAATCCTGTACAATAACACAACCTCTGGAGGCATCACGATCCCTGACTTCAAGCTCTACTATAGAGCTACAGTAATAAAAACAGCTTGGTACTGGCATAAAAATCGACATGTGGACCAATGGAATCGAATTGAAGACCCTGACATTAATCCGCACACCTATGAACAAATAATTTTGACAAAGAAGCCAAAAGTGCACAATGGAAAAAAGAAAGCATCTTCAACAAATGGTGCTGGCAAAACTGGATATCAACATGTAGAAGGCTGCAAATAGATCCATATCTATCACCGTGCACAAAACTTAAATCCAAGTGGATCAAGGTCCTCAACATAAATCCAGCTACTCTGAACCTGCTAGAAGAGAAAGTAGGAAGTAGTCTTGAATGCATTGGCATAGGAGACCACTTCCTAAATAGAACACCAGTAGCACAGACACTGAGAGAAACAATCAATCAATGGGACCTCTTGAAACTGAGAAGCTTTTGTAGAGCAAAGGATACGGTCAACAAGGCAAAGTGACAGCCTAAAGAATGGGAAAAGATCTTCACCAACCCCACATCTGACAGAGGACTGATATCCAGAATATATAAGGAACTCAAGAAATTAGACATCAAAATGCCCAACAGTCCAATTAAGAAATGGGCTATAGAACTAAACAGAGAATTCTCAATAGAGGAAACTCAAATGGCTGAAAGACATTTAAGGAATTACTCAACATCCCTAATCATCAGGGAAATGCAAATCAAAACAACTCTGAGATACCACCTTACGCCTGTCAGAATGGCTAAGATCAAAAACACTGAAGACACCTTATGCTGGAGAGGATGTGGAGCTAGGGGAACTCTCCTCCACTGCTGGTGGGAATGCAAGCTTGTACAACCACTTTGGAAATCAATATGGCGCTTTCTTAGAAAATTGGGAATCCATCTCCCCCAAGATCCAGCTATACCACTCTTGGGCATATACCCAAGGAATGCTCAATCATACCACAAGAGCACTTGTTCAGCTATGTTCATATCAGCATTGTTTGTAATAGCCAGAACATGGAAACAACCTAGATGCCCTTCAACTGAAGAATGGATAAACAAAATGTGGTACATATACACAATGGAATACTACTCAGCAGAGAAAAACAATGACATCATGAGGTTTGCAGACAAATGGATGGATCTAGAAAAAATCATCCTGAGTGAGGTAACCCAGACTCAGAAAGACAAACATGGTATGTACTCACTCATAGGAGGATATTAGATGTGGAACAAGGATAACTGGACTGCTACTCACATCACCAGGGAGGCTACCTGGAAAACAGGACCCCAAGAAAGACACGGGGATCGCCCAATGACAGAGAAATGGAATGAGATCTATATGAACAGCCTGGACATGAGTGGGGGTAGTGAAGGGCGAGGGTCGAGGGAAAGAGCTTGGGGGAGCGGGAGATCCCAGCTGGATCAACAACAGAGAGGGAGAACAAAGAATAGGAGACCATGGTAAATGAAGACCACATGAGAATAGGAAGAAGCAAAGTGCTAGAGAGGCCCACAGAAATCCACAAAGATACCCCCACAACAGACTGCTGGCAATGGTCGAGAGACAGCCCGAACTGACCTACTCTGGTGATGGGATGGCCAAACACCCTAATTGTCGTACTAGAAACCTCATCCAACTACTGAGGGATCTGGATACAGAGATCCATGACTAGGCCCTGGGTGGATCTCTGGGAGTCCAATTAGTGAGAATGAGGAGGGTTTATATGAGCGAGAATTGTTGAGACCAAGGTTGGATAAAGCACAGAGACAAATAGCCAAATGAACGGAAACACATGAAATATGAACCAATGGCTGAGGGGTCACCAACTGGATCAGGCCCTCTGAGTGGGTGAGACAGTTGATTGGTCTGATCTGTTTGGGAGGCATCATGCTCATTGCATGAGTCGGCTGTTTGAAACCTGGGGCCTATGTAGGGTCGCTTGGCTCGGCCTGGGAGGAGGGGACTGGACCTACCTGGACTGAGTCTACCAGGTTGATGTCAGTCTGTGGGGAAGGCTTTGCCCTGGAGGAGATGGGAATGGGGGGCGGGCTAGGGGGAAGGTGAAGGGGGCGGGAGGGGGAGAACAAGGGAATCTGTGGCAGATATGTAGAACTGAATTGTATTGCAAAATAAAAATTTAAAAAAAAAAATATGGGATTGAAGGGAGTATCTGCTAAATTAAAAGACCACTTAGAATAAGAAAATTTTTAGTAAGTATTACACCCACCAAAATTTTGAAATAAAAGGTTGCTGTGGAAAAAAAAAAGAAAAAGAAACTCACAACTGTCTTTAATTCCATTTGCGGGAATCTGACATCCACTTTTGGCCTCCATAGATACCAGAAATGCAAGTGCTACACAGACATACATATAGGCAGAATACAAGCATAGAAAACTTTAAACAAAAGTTACTACCTTCTAGTATGAAATTTCCTTAGGAAAAAAGTATGGCAGAAGTGGCTACATAATGGTTTGGATTATAAACATAATGAGGCAATAGTATAAAAACAAGCACCAAGATTGCATATGTAGTTTCACTCCACTGAATTACAGACAAGAGCACCCTTGGATTCTGACTATGCTTAATCTCTTGTCACCTCATTCTCAACCCCGGACCCCTAAATTCACAGCAAACACCAAGCTTATCCTAAAAGGCAAGCTGGCTAAGGAGGAATTATGCTTTGACAAAGCAAGGCACTGAATGTCCCTATAAGGAACATGATCTGTTCTCAGAGGCCTAGAGGAACATACTCTGGGACTGCAGGAAAACTTTATTCCTTAATTTGTATTTGTTTGGACCTTCCTGGTACATTGTTACTGTTATAGAGAAATAATAATAGTGACATTTAAATACACATGACCATAGGACTGAAAATGTATTTAAGTAATCTGAACTCAAAATCCTAACTCCCAACTGAAGAATAGGGAATGTCTATCCCAATGATTGCCTACCTGTAAGCAAGAGCTATGTTTGTTAGCAGAATTAACATTTGCTTCAATATACAATCATTAATTTAGACATATATTACGAGAGTAAATAACTGGAAGATAAGTGATATTTTACTTGGCACACACTTGTAATCTCAGCTCTTGGAAGTGAGACCAGCCTGGTCTACATAGATGAATTATGGGAAAGCTACCCAGAAAATCTAGCTCAAATGTGTTGATTAATTCATTAATTCAAATTTTAAAGACAGGGCAAATGCAATTATCTAAAACATTGTTTAGGGTTTGTGACAAAAAGAAAGACACTTCCTTATACACAGTCTCAATACTACCCACAAGGAAAGCATGAGTCTTTGTTCAAAGATAGAATACATGAAATAAAAAAAGCCTGAAAACCTAAGAAATTGGGCTGGAGAGATGGCTCAGCAGTAAAGAGTACTGGCTGCTCTTCCAAAGGTCCTGAGTTCAGTACCCAGCAACCGCATGGTGGCTCACAACCATCTGTAATGAGATCTGGTGCCCTCTTCTGCCTTTCAGGCAAACATGCAGCCAGAACACTGCATACATTAATAAATAAATAAATCTTTAAAAAAAAAAACTAAGAAATTAAGTCATAAAACACCACAATTATCCTACTATGAGAAAACCCACAGACAAAGTAAAAACTAATATAAAAGATTTATTGCCGGGCCTTTAATCCCAGCACTCAGGAGGCAGAGCCAGGCGGATCTCTGTGAGTTTGAGGCCAGCCTGGGCTACCAAGAGAGTTTCAGGAAAGGTGCAAAGCTACACAGAGAAACCCTGTCTCAGGGGAAAAAAAAAAGATTTATTAAGCGAAGGGCTTGATCTATTTACTGAAATCATATCAAAGAAAAAAACATTTTCACATATCAAGCAAGTATTTCTAAGGAAGGGAGTAGTTTAATAACAGACCAACTGCCTAGCATGAGCCCTGCCTAGGTTTCACTCCAAGATGAAAATTATCCAGAATAATGGGGGATCTAAGTTATGCAAAAATATCATAATTGTAAAGGAAGTAAGCTTTTTAAAAGGAAAGCTGAGCAATAATAATTATTTAGGACTAATTTGTGTATACATGGGCCCAAAATGACAAAAAGCAAACAGAAATCACACAGATTTGAATGAAAAACAAGATTATTCTTCAACTCTGAAGCAAAACTTATGCAGTGTGAAAAATAAGCAACATTTTCATATTTTACATGTTTAAATCATGAGCTGGACAGTGGCTTGTGTGGGGCTAAGAGCATCAAGACAAGGTCATCCTCAGGTGAGTAGAGAATTCAAAGCCACCTTGGTCTACTAATGACCAGATCACAAAATAAGTAAGTCTGGCCAAAAATTTTTAGACCACATGTGTTTTTCTACTTTTTCAAAGCATAATTAACACTGACATTTAGTGATCACATAAAAAAGATCTCAACCAGGTGTGTTGGCACATACTTTAATCCCATGGCTCTGGAGTCAGAGGCAAGAAGACCTCAGAGTTAGCCTGCTCTATTCAACAATGCCAGGATCACCAAGAATACATATTGAGACTATTTCAAAAAACTAAAATAAAAGCCAGAATGCTGGTGTAAACCTTAATTCCAGCACTTGGGAGTCAGATGCAGGAGGGGCTGTCTGTGAGTTCAAGGATAGCCTGGTCTGCATGCAAGTTCCAGGACAGCCAGGACTACATATAAAGAATGTTTCAAAAAACCAAACTGAATCAAAACAAGGTCTACTTTTATTACACCATAATATTAAAGTCCTTTAATACTTAATCCTAAAGAGTCTTTAAAATTTCAGTGTCTTCAACAGTCACAGCCTTTTATGGTACTGATAAAGATTAAAATGATTCTTCAAAACTACTAATATTAAGTGCAAAAATATTTTATGCATCCTCTCCTAATAGTAGTCAAAGTATTCCAAGTATCATACTTTGCAAATATTTATTTTATGGCTAGCAGAAAAGACTAGTTCTGTGAGGTCAGAACTTTTCAGAACATGCTGTTATGGCATACAAATAAAAATTAACAAATTGAAGAAAAAAATCCAGTCCTGTATAAATTTATTCAACACACATATCCTAAATGTTATTTAAATACTAATATTGTATCTGAAAGTTTTTTGTAGGTATATATGTGTTTGTGTATGTGTGTGTGTGTATGTGTGTGTGTGTTGATGTGATGTGTGTGTATCTGTGCGTATGTAAATGGTGGTACTTTATTTGTACTGAAATGTGATTTTAATTGTATGTTAATAAATAAAGTTGCCCAGGGGTCAGAGCTATTAGAGACATAGCAAGAGCATGGTGGTGGTGGCACACGTCTTTAATCTCAGCACTCAGGAGACAGAGGCAAGCAGATCTCTGAGTTCAAGGTCAAATTTTACAAGATTAATATATATAGATATATAGATATATATACATTTTAAACTTTGTTAATATATGAATGGTCGTATAGAGTACTAATTTTAGAAAAAAGGCTTCAATTAGCTGCATTTATATGTCTTTGTGTTTGAGTCTCTTATCAGTTCTCTGCAGGAAATCACGGCCAGGCCTAACATCAACTGAAGTCTCCAGAAAGAAGATGTGGCCCCACAACAACAACAATTCCACGTGGACAATAATAATATCACTAAGCTGACATACATCATCTACAGATCAGTTTTGAACTACAAGGTGCTCAGAGCAATTTTGAGATGACTAGCTGAGATGATCCAGTCTCAAACACTACTTGAATAAGGACTTGAGATAAACCCTGAACTTTGGCACTATGCACAGACTGGATAATGAAGGATATAGTTACCTTTCCTAGAATTTGACAATTAACCTAAAATTTTTCTTTCAGGATAAAGATAAATTCACCCATACCCAGCAGGAAGCAATTTTAAGAATACCACGCCCACATTCCCAAACAGGTGGTGTGGGGTGGGTGGTTTTTTGGTCTTTTTAATGGGTTTTGGTTCTGGGATAATTTTCATTGTTTAGGGGGGTTGGTTACAAGCTGTTGTCAAGTGTTAGGAGAAAGGCTAAGCAAAGGAGATTAGATTTAAGGTTCTTGTTTAAAAAAAAGAGAGAAAGAAAGAAAAGAAAAGAAAAAAGAAAAAAGAAAAGAAAAGAAAAGAAAAAGACAATTACTAGTTTTAAATACTTTACATTGGATTGGACTGTTTTATATTGTATACAAATTATATATATTGAAATTGATATTGTTAGAAAATGCTATATGTATATTTCTAATTGTACTTATACCGTTCATTTAACAATGCAATTTTCTGATCCTTGAATGTTATTATTACCAACTATTAGGATATAAAGAAATGAAAGTTAGTAGTTAGGCATTACAATAGAACTTGTAGTCATATTAGATATGTTCTAAAAATTGAGCAGATATATTTTAGACAGGTCATCTTCAAACCCTTCAGAGATCTACAGAATATGGCATTTAAAATGTTTTAATAACTTAGAAAATTTTTCTTTTTTGAGACATGTCGGCTCCTGGCAGTACCATTCTACTGCAGAGAAAATATGGGCATTGAAGAAACTGCATATGGAGTTAACTTTCATTGTGGCAAAAGTTAGCCACCAGACAACAAAGTATCCTCGAATCAACTGCTGACAAAATGGACAGACAGGACATGAAACAAAGGACTACTGATTCTTGCCAAGACAAGTGTGGTTATGGCTTTATTAAAGGCATCTTCTGAGGCCAGGACAATATGGCACCGTCCCTGAAGTGGCCTTTGCAATTCAGGAAAGGTACAGTGCCCTTTTCTTCAAAGGCAGCTGAACAGGCAGTGGGCCGATGGCTTCTGATGTGCTATGGAACAGCAGCTGAAACAGTTATTCTTGAAGAGTAATTAAGCTCACACCTCTCAATAGTAGACTGGCATTTGATAGAGGGATGTGGAGAAGAACGGGATGCTGAGAGGAAGCCATATATACACAGTCAAGAAGAATGGACAGCTGAATTAAAAAGCCATCAACAATTTCCAGAATTTAAAATCCTGAATCATGACATGACACTAATGGAATTCAGGTGTTTCTGGTACATGGACTGCTCTCACCCAATGTGAGGTTGAACTGTTGACCTTGTGTACATCCTACTTCACAAATGAGTCTGTCAGATATGCTAAGCCTATAGGCTGAAGATGATGCCCCAGCACTGCGGAGAAACCTCAGGTGACTGTCCAGGCAGCTGGCTGTTTCTGTCAATTCACAAATTTTTTGGAAATTGCTTGCATGCACTTCCTGTTTTTATTTTTGTTAGCTAATATTATTTCCTTCTTGGGTCTCTGAGGGAGTTGAAGATTAGTTAGTTATACTTGAAGGTTAGTTAGTTATAGTTGAAGACTAGTTAGGATAGAAAGTGAATTAGATACATTTTGGACTTACCAAAATAGGATAGATAATGGAATTATTTTCTCTGAATTTGTCAAATAAAACCAGACTAGACATTGTTTAGGTATTTATTACTTGTATATATTGTATATAGTTATTGTACTTTTGTATATAGTTTTTCTTATGTTAGTTATAACCTTTTTCTTTTTATTAAATAGAAAAGGGGAAATATGGTGGTATTTTATTTGTACTAAAATGTGATTTTAATTGTATGTTAATAAATAAAGTTGCCCGAGGGTCAGAGCTATTAGAGCCATAGCAAGTGTATGGCGGTGGTGGCGCACGCCTTTAATCCCAGCACTTGGTAGACAGAGCTAGGTAGATCTCTGTGTGTTCAAGGATACAGCCAGCATTGGAGACACATGCCTTTAATCTCAATACCAACCATAGAAACCTGGAAGTCTCTACGGACAGGCAGTAACGAGGCAGTCATTTGTTTGGGTTTACAACCAATGAGAAGGCAGAACGGAAAGACTATATAAAGACATACACACAGGAAGTACGTCCTTTTCGGAGAGCTCTCTTGGCTGAAGCAGGAAGGGTAAGGCTCTTAGTTCTGACCTCTTGGCTTTCTTCTCTGAATCGGCTCTGTGTTTCTCATTTAATAAGACAGTTGGTTACATCTACATATGTATGTGTGGTGTGTGTGGTTTATGTGATGTGTGTCTATTTGTGTTTGTGTGTGTCTTTATGTTTGTGCATGCATTTGTGTGTATGTGTGTATTTGTGTTTGTGTGTCTTTGTGATTGAGTAGTGCCTGTGTATTTGTGTGTGCAGTGTTTGTGTGTGTGTTTATGTTTATGTTGTGTGTGCATTGTATATGTGTGTGAGAAAGGGAGGTGTGTGTGTGATGTGTCTCTGTGATGTGTGAGTACACATACATGCTAGATCTCATATGCAGTGGCCAATGGACAACTTTCATGACTGGTTGCTCTCTACCATGAGTTCCCAGGAACAAGCTTATTACCCTTGTATAGCAATGTCCTTTGATCTGATGAGTCATCTCAAGATCTCACAAATACATGTAAATAAACTTTTTAAAATAATTGCTGGTACCTAAAGTCAGTACAATCATACTGTCATGTGTGATTGCTTTTCAAACATACAAGAACTAACTTAGATTTACTATTGAACCATCTTAGGTCAACTTCATGAGTGGGAAGATTTTAGTGCTTAAAATAATTTTATCTAAAGCAATAGTGGCTACAATTACCAAAATTCACTATATCCACTGGTCTATGCAGTTGCTAACACCAGTTTGAAACTTCTCTAGTGCTAAACATTAGCTAGATACCTTTAACATAGGACAAAGTTGGCAATTTACCATGCATACAAATTAAAATAAAATACCATCCATTAATATAGGCAGGTGACAGGGAAGTCCTTAAACTTTAAAAAATACAGAATACATGTACTAGCAAAGAAGCCCTCTACTGTGAGATTCCATGTGATGCCAAGTAGAGAGTTCTTCATTCTGTGAAAGTCTCTAGAGCTACAATTACAAATATGTAGATGTAACCAACCATCTTATTAAATAAGAAACACAGAGCCGATTCAGAGAAGAAAGCCAAGAGGTCAGAGCTAAGAGCCTCACCCTTCCTGCTTCAGTGATCCTCTTCAGTCAAGAGAGCTCTCCGAAAGGGGCCTACTTCCTGTGTGTATGTCTTTATATAGTCTAGCTGTTCTGCCTTCTCATTGGTTGTAAACCCAAACATGTGACTGCCTTGTCACTGCCTGTATGTACCACCCTCCAGGTCCTTAAAGGCGTGCGCCATCGCCACCACGCACTTGCTATGGCTCTAATAGCTCTGACCTCCAGGCAACTTTATTTATTAACATACAATTAAAATTACATTTCAGTACAAGTAAAATACCATCACACAAATACCAACATTAAATCATTTTTATTCAAAATTGCATTTCCTAGGATCAATATCCTAACAGCTATGATTCACAGTAACTCAAATGATGTTGAGTAAGGTGGAGTAAACTCTTCTTGCATTCCTGACAAGCAGCCAAATTTGGTTACCATTACTCCACACTTGGAATATTTGTTTTTAAATCCCCCATATCATCCCCCCAATTATGTGAGTGGCACAATGGCTGTGACCAAATGCCCTCATGGTCTGTAGACTCTGTTATATACCTCTCATTGGCTGAACCACTTTCATTTCTAACTCTACAAGAAGCAGTAAACCTATGAAGAAAGCTGCCATGAATCAGTGGCCTCCTGAGCTAGAAAACAAAACAACAACAAAACAACTCCTAAGGGCAGGCCTAAGAATTTCAAGTCCTTTGCAGCAAGAAAATCACATTTGAGGTACCACTTTTTGTTCCAACTTTCTTCTCTTTTGCTATGATTAAATTCTCTAACCAAAAGGAACTGTGATAATGAACAGGTTGATATCCCTAGGTCACAGTCCATCTTTGCCGGAGCTTAGGATACAAACTCAAGCTAATAAATGAAGGCAAAACATGAGGGAACATTGCTTCCTAGCTTATTCTCTTGGTTATGCTAAGCTACCTCTCTTATCCAGCCCACACCCACTTGCTTAGAGATATTGCCAACTTAGTCAAAGAGACTTCAAACATCAATCATAATCAACACAATCCCTTTGAGATATAGCAATGAAATATTCTGATCAAGGCACATTCTCAACTGATGTTCCCTCAGATGACTCTAGGCCATGACATGTTGACAGCTGAAGCTAATAAAGAAAAAGAGACAATAATATACAAGAAGATTTTAAAGATCCAAAGCCAATATATTAATCATATCCAATCACTTAAGCAGCTAAAACCCAAACATAAAGATAGCAACAACTGGAAAACACAGATATGCTATGAAAATGGCAGAGGCAAGTCTCTAAGATCAAGAGAGAGGGCAGATCTCTGTGAGTTCAATGCCAGCCTGGGTTACAGAGTGAGTTCTAAGAAAGGTGCAAAAATACACAGAGAAACTCTGTCTCGAAAAACCAAAAGAGAGAGAGAGAGAGAGAGAGAGAGAGAGAGAGAGAGAGAGAGAGAGAGAAAGAAAGAAAGAAAGAAAGAAAGAAAGAAAGAAAGAAAGAAAGAAAGAAAGAAAAAGAAAATAGGTTGTGTGAGGAGGGTGCTCCACCAAATTTGGAGAGATTCGTTTGAAGCCTTCTGAGATTTCAACTTTGTAGAAAATAGTTTTGACTACTAAAAGGATTTCATTCTCTTACAATAAAGAAAAGTATGGTAGTATTTTATTTGTACTGAAATGTGATTTTAATTGTATGTTAATAAATAAATAAATAAATTGTATGTTAATAAAAGCTAGGTGGTGGTGGTGCACGCCTTTAATCCCAGCACTTGGTAGGCAGAGCTAGGAAGATCTCTGTGTGTTCAAGGATACAGCCAGCATTGGAGACATAGAAGACCTGGAAGTCTCTACAGACAGGCAGTGATGAGGCAGTCATGTGGCTGGGTTTACAACCAATGAGAAGGCAAACAGAAAGACTATATAAAGACAAACACACAGGAAGTAGGTCTCTTTCAGAGAGGTCTCTTGGCTGAAGAGGCTAGCTGTGGCAGGCAGTAAGGCTCTTAGCTCTGATCTCTTGGCTGTCTTCTTTGCATTGGTTCTGTGTTTCTTATTTAATAAGATGGTTGGCGCCCAACATGACAAGAATCCATTAAAAACCTCTTGACTTGGCTTGGCTGCAGGTCCAGTTTCCCGGCTGGGCTGCCGGCTCTCTAGCCCTGGCCCAGGTCGGCTTGGCCTCAGGCCGGACTGACCATAGCCCCAAGCGGTTAACTTGAAGCCAGTGCTACAAACAACTCAGGCCTGCCCTGCCGAAGAGGGCCCCTGCCTGTAAAGCCAACACACGTGGTCTGAGCTTAAGGAAGCCAGAGCCAAGGCTTGACTCGACTCAATTGGGAACACATGGCTGGATTCAAGCTCTTAGGCAGAACTTGTGGCTTCTCTCTCTCTCTCTCTCTCTCTCTCTCTCTCTCTCTCTCTGGATTCACACCTCAGACACTAGGTGGCTGTTTTGAAATTCCCTCGGATTTCTACTGTTTTACGCAGACTTGGTAAGTCACTTAACATATCAGATATTTTAAAGGAAACTATTTAAAAGAGAAATTTTTTCCACATTAAAAAATGGGGCCGGGCGGTGGTGGCGCACGCCTTTAATCCCAGCACTTGGGAGGCAGAGGCAGGCGGATCTCTGTGAGTTCAAGGCCAGCCTGGGCTACCAAGTGAGTTCCAGGAAAGGCGCAAAGCTACACAGAGAAACCCTGTCTTGAAAAACCAAAAAAAAAAAAAAAAAAAAAAAAAATGGGTTTTATGTGTACGTTGGAAGAAAATTGGGCTTTGTTTGAAATTTTAGGCAGTCTGACAATGGAACAACTATATGAGAAGATTAATGTTGATCGAATTATGCAGTTTATTACTATGCTTATCCTCATTGTACTATTTAAAAGGATAGTCAATTTAAGGGCCAGGATAACAATTTTAGAAAAACTTGTTAAACCTGTAAATAGAATCATAGAGAAATTCAAATCTAGACAGAAGAAATTAACAGTGAAGTTGTTTCAAGATTGGATCATAAGGTTACAGAAAGAAAGCCTGTTTTCACACAGTCACCCTTAATTTATCCAGTAACCATACGGCAGTTGCCTAATCAAATGACTACACAAAATATTTGGGCTCCAATTGAAATGTTAGATTTACGAAGGTTTAAGGAGGCAACAGTATCTTATGGCATGCATTCCCCATATGTAAAGCAAATGTTAAACTCTTGGTCAACATATACTAGGATTATACCACAGGACTGGAGGGAGCTGGCACAGGCTGTTCTGGAACCCAGTCAAAGGCTTCAGTGGCTAACTTGGTGTGGGGCGTTTACCCAACCACCCCCACAGTTCCCCAGAGTTTTCTTGAGTGCAAGCAGCAGGAAATATTAGATAGAAGGATTTAATGCGGAGAATATCATGGAGATAAACAGATAGAAAATAAAGGATAGCCTCGAGAGGGCCTGGAACCTATTCCAAGGGGCCCCGACTGTCTCTGCCCCAGGGTTTTTATAGCGACGCCAAGGGGTGGAGCAAAAGACCTCATCCCCCAGCACAGACAAGTGCAGACCATCTCAGACACCTGCACTCAGGCCCGTGGTCCTAATCATCCTCTATGCGGACCTGCTGGGTAAAGCCACGAGGAACCCGAGAACGGGCTCCCACAGGTCCCCCTTTCTTAATATATAAAAAAAATAACTATTAATGGCTTACAGCAATCTCCATAGCTGTTACACATCTCAGTTTGGGAGTAGAGGATGATATAGATGGCATTTCTCTTTTGAATTAGGTCCAACGTGACTACAGCAATCTTAGCTGCCTCAAGCCCTTTCTAAGCTAAAAACTCTTAAGGCGACTACAAACTTAAAGAATCCCTTAGCTTCATCATTACCATTAACAGGTTAACATAAATATTGCTATACATAGTCACAATTCTCTCAATCTTACAACTCAAAGCAAATTCTTAACAGAACCATTTAAATTAGCATATATGGTGCTATATATAGTTAACAATTTTCTCCATCTTACAACTTTAACTCAATCATTTGAATTTTCTTGCTAACAGAACATAGAAAAAACTTCGATGTATTCACATTAAACTTAAATATTTCCTTAACTCCACAAAAACAGGGTGCATTAATATCAATAGGTTTCTGCAAACATAATTCAATCTCATAACTCCTCCTTTTCTTTATAATTTAAAACAAAATCTCAAACCTAGTTAGAAAAAAATCCAAACTAATACAATTCCTACAAACCCATATTGAAAAGCAATATTTTCAATCTAACCATGAACACTTTGAAAACTTAGCAAAACATCCAAAAGCAGTTTCTTAATAAAACTCTTTACACTTTAAAAGTAGTCTCTTAATATACCCCATTTGCATTTCTTACTAACAAAAACATGACATTAATCAACTCAAATAACTTTTGAAATTAGACTAAGGAATATTAACTCTCCCCTTTTTCTTTATAATTTAAGCAAAATCTCAAGCCTAGTTAGAAAACCCAAACTTTTCCATTTAAACAGTTCCATTTTAACACAAAACCAGTTCTGTAAGTAATTCTGTTTTTACATAAACAGTTCCACAAAACAATTGCATTTTTAACACAGAACAATTCGTGAATCACCAGCATATATGCATACACAAAACTGTATCTTGGTTCTAGGTAGAAATAAATTTCTTCATTTAAACAGTTCCATTTTTAACCCAATTCCAGCAAACAGTTCCTAGGTCATTACTATGAATAAACTCAAAATTGTCCCATTGCAATGAAATCTCTATTGTTTATTTCATTTCCTAAGTCTTAAAATTCAAATGATAAATTCTGGTACTAGCCTTCCTGTAGCTTGAGTTTTCCTGCCTGGCCCACAGTCAGGGCAAATCTCTCTCACCCGCCAGTCCCACAGCCGCTCAAACCCAACCAAGTAAACACAGAGTCTTATATTGGTTACAAACTGTATGGCCATGGCAGGCTTCTTGCTAACTGTTCTTACAGCTTAAATTAATCCATTTCTATAAATCTATACCTTGCCATGTGGCTCGTGGCTTACCGGCATCTTCTCATGCTGTTTGTCATCATGGCGGCTGGCAGTGTCTCTCTCACCCAGCTTCCTGTTCTCTCAGTTCTCCTCTCTGTTAGTCCCGCCTATACTTCCTGCCTGGCCACTGGCCAATCAGTGATTTATTTATTGACCAATCAGCAACACATTTGACATACAGACCATCCCACAGCACCTTCCAAATATGAGAAATCCATAACCAAAATCTTTTTGTAATTTTCTCATTTTAAGTTCAAAAAGTTCAAACAAGAAATAAATTCTGGTCTTAGGCTTTCACTTCAAAATATGAAGAGACGTTTTACAACCAAATCTTTTTGTAGTTAACAATTTTAGTTCAAACAAGCATCTCTACAACTTTTGTTCTCACAGACCGACCTTTTTAGGTACAGTAGTATTCTAAACTGCACCGTTTTTTATGTTAGCTCAGGTTTTTCTGTGTTGTGTTGATTTTCCATGGATTTTAGCTGCAGATGCCTTGTGCTGGTTCTGGCGTCTGCCATTCTTAGCTTCTTAGCGGCTTCTGGAGCTTTTGAAACCATTCAGACTGTCTGCTTTGCAGTCTACTAGGACATTACCTTCTGTGTCTCAGGTTCTTTCACCATATACATTAAAAATAGATTCACACTTAACATTTACACTTTTTAAATTCACATATAACATTTTTTGCCTTGCAAAGCATTTAGACTCACATTCAACATTTACATTTTACAAACTCACATATAACGTATTAACATCTACTTATCTATAAACTCCTTAAGGAAACTATAGAACTACTTTAGCAAATACATTTCTTATTACTTCTGTACTTATTTAAACTTACATTTAAAACTAGCATCTTTACTTATTACAAGCTTATTACTACATGTCTTAAGACTACATTAGATACTTCTTGCAAGCTTATATTCTTAAAGGAACTCTATAGATCTATTTTACAAACTTATAGAGGGCTACCATTAGCATATATTTAACTTAGCAAACACCTAAAGATTTCTTAACACAGAGATCTAACAAGAGAATTTTTACAAACTCACATCTTATTTTCATCTTTTTCTATTTCTTACTCTTAATTATTATCACTATCTCTATTAGAAAGATTCTCTTAACTAGACAGGAATTACGTACATCATTTCTAAAGTTTAGAGTTTATAGTCAGCTTTGCTATAAAACACTGGGATTTAGTGAGTGTTGTTGTTATAGAATTGTGATAGTTGTTGCTAGGGGACTGTAACCTTCCCAGGATGACGCCACACTCCAAAGTTGCCAGTTCTCTCAGCCGTTCAGGAACCGGCAGAGATGCACTGTCAGCGGTAACCAGTTTTTAACTAGAGGCTGTCCCTTCACCCAAATTCACAGTAGCTCCCCTAAGTACTTCAATTCAGACAAATGTTTCTATTACAGCAGTACTTTTGGTTTGTTCTACTGAAAAACTTCACTTCACCCTGAGGGTGAAATTACCGTATTTAGCTGCTGTAAAGCTCTTCGCCAAATACTGCACAACTATTAGGTGATATAAAGTATTTTTCTAAAGAAGCTAGTAAAGCCACAAGTGGCACAGCTCAAAACTGTATTTAGTATTTTTACTTCATAGCTTTAACTCCTGATGTTATTAGCAGCTGTGATATTTAGCATTGATTTCTTATAAGGAATTTCAGGTGAAGCAACTCTTTTGTAAGACAGCTAGATTTTCTGAAGTTTGTTTCCCATCTATAAAGCAGTCACTTCTTTTTGAATGCCTGTTTCTTATCCCCTTAATTAGATTTGCAAAGGAATCACTCATTGCAGGCTGTTTGTTCAAGAGGTAAATAATTTTTAATTTCACATAAGTTTCTTCATATCTAAGACAATATTCAGTGTATAAACTGCTCCCTCTTGCTTTAAGGATTTTAAAGTGGCTTGTTTGCTCTTAAAGGTAGCTTTTTGTCATCCAACTACCGTAAAAACTTTGCACAGCTATTAGGGTAAATAAGGCATTTTACCAATGGAGCCCCAAACCGCAAAGCACCTAATTCCATATCCTTTCAATTTTTCATTGGAACTGACACTTAAACTCTCAGACGATTTTCCTCCTTATTCTTTTAAAAGCTGTATTTTAAGTTTATCATGAACATATTTTCGAGCTGACAAAAGTTTCAGGACAATGTCGCCATCTTTAGTGGAAAAACTACCTTTCCCAGAATGCATTTCCCTTATATCAGTCCATAATAATATCAGTCCCTTATATCAGTCCTTTATATCACTTCCCTTATATCAGTCATTTCCCATAGTTCTTTACGGGTCTGAGAGTCAACTGGTTCTCTTTTACCAGACTTGCTTACAAATTCTTGCCTGGGGGGTTTGAACAAAGTTTTTTGCTTTTGCAACGGGAGATTTGAACAAGCATTTTACATTTTCAACTATGGGATATTGGGAGATTCCTGGTCTCTCCTCAGCTGGCTTTAACAGGTGTCTCTCCTTCATTTGACACTGGCCCCCAAATCAGAACTGCACCTGCCTCGTTAGCCGGCGTTGAGGCTGGCATTTCTGATAGCAACTTTCCTCGGGGCTTGTGTTTGTCTTAGCCAGTCAGTGAAAGACAAGATCATTTACAACAGAGCTTTTCCATAGCTCCTTCAGAGATTTTCTCCCACTGATTTTATTCTCATTTTTTTTGTTCCTTCCCCCCCAGATGCAGAGCTTCAGGTGTCTGTCTGTGGCTCTGTACCTCTGCTAGCTGGCTTTGGAAGTAGGGGCTTTTTTTTCTCCCCCCGAATCTCCCTCAAATTCTAGCAGCTTTTTCAGGTCATGCATTTTCTG
The DNA here is from genome assembly GCF_949786415.1 of Peromyscus eremicus. Classification (NCBI taxonomy): domain Eukaryota; kingdom Metazoa; phylum Chordata; class Mammalia; order Rodentia; family Cricetidae; genus Peromyscus; species Peromyscus eremicus. The sequence goes on along the minus strand of NC_081432.1, from coordinate 58,433 downwards.
GGGAGGAATATGTCCCCTCTGTTTCTTCAGAGTCTTTCTCCCTGACAGTACCCAGTTTGGTCTCAGTTTATCCCCTCTACCCCAGAAACAGTTTCCAACACTACAGTGGTGGCTTTCCCTGCTACTGAACGTAGTAGCTTTTTGTCCATTTCTGTTTTGGGGGTCTTTATGCTTTGCACACAGACTGAAAATCTAACAAGGGAGGTTTTTGCTATTTCTAAACTCCCATTAGGACAGGCGTTTTGTTTCATCAGGCCTTCACCTGGCCCAGTCCCCCAGTGGGTTGTGTTTGTTTGTCTGGGTGCTCAAGGACAGAGTTTATGCCAGAGGCAATCACCCCTTAGGGCCACACTCCCTCATCTCAGGGAGTCAGTTGAAACAAAGCTTTTCTCAAAGAGATGCTTTCTCTGACAGAAAAGAAAGCTTTACTCCTGGATAGTTCTGTTCTGCCCTGGTTGGGCTCTTTCCCCAGACAGTGTTCTGACTGGGCAGCACGACTCCTTCAGACAGTTCAGCTTTACTATTTTCCCAGAAAGGTCCTTACTCTGATAGGAAAGCTTTTTTCTCAGATTTCTTTTTTTTCAGCTGTAGACCTATCAATCCGGGACTTGTAGGAAAGCAGGCAACTGTGCTGTTCCCACTGGCTTTAGTTTTGTTTGTTCATTAGCAGTTTTCCCTTGGGTACTGCACCTTCCTGCCCCAGCTCTGTGCTCCAGGAAGTTTGCAACTGCAGGAACCCTAGTATCCCTGAAATGCACTCCAACTCAGAGACCTGGCCAGTCACCTCTGGGTTTTTGCTCAGAAGAGAGGATACAAAGCTAACAGTTTGCATTGCTTCAGGGGATCTTTGCATTAGGACGATTAGGAGCACCTTTTCATTCTGAAACGCTCAAACAAAATTCTTGATGCCTCAGCTTGGCTGTAACTGAAAAGATTGGCTTTTTTGCTTTTCTCAGGTAAAGTTGCTTTCCCTTTTGGGCCCTCTGTAGCTCTTTACTCACACTCTCCCAAGTGTTTCCCTCAGGGTACTCTGACCCTCTGCTTTTTACTAGCTTGAAGAGACAGAGCTTAGAAGAGGTTTTTAGGAACTTGTCCCTGCCTCCTGCATTGCAGGAAGGATTTTTAAAGCTTGAAAGAGCTTAGGTTTTGCTGTCTTCAGAGGTTTGTTGTTTTCCCTTAAAGGCTAATTACAGGGGGTCCCCATACTAATATCTTCAGGTGATTCTAATCTAATTCTGTCCTTCAGAGAGAAAGTTAAAGGCTTTAGTTTTTAAGTTTTTTAAGAGAGCTTTTGAGAAAGATTAAGGCTTTTTAGAGAGATTTTTCCCCCAAAATTTTCCAAGAAAAGCTTTATAGTTTAAGAGAAAGATTTTTTTTTCCCCAGGAGAAAGAAAGACCAACTTTTCCCAAAACTTCCCAACTTTAAACTGACTTCTTACACCCCCATTATAGCCTCAGGGAGAAGTTACTTTCTCCTGCCGCTTGGACTTAGCATTTCAGCTGTCCCCAGGTCAAAAGCTTCCATAGGAAACTTTTCTTCCCCATAAGCTCAAAGAAGAACTTTTTTACTACCCAAAAAGCTCAAAGAAAGATTTTTTTCCCCAGTTTGCATTCATAGCCCCCAAACTTAGAAAATTGAAGAGTTTTTCTGTCTAGTTGCCTTACTTAATTTTTCCTACACAATCTTACACTTCTAAGTTTTTCCTACACTATATTACTACCCTATGCCTTATACTTATTTTTCAGATAGAAATTGAGAAAGGGATAGAAGATAGAAAATTTTGACAGAAGAGAATTTTGCTGCCGCATCAGACATCCTTCCAGTTCGCTTTCCTTTTCTCTCGAGGATAAAACCCCTGCCTCTCAATAATATATATAAAATATATATATTTTCCATAACACCAGCATGCCTTATCCACTGGCAGGGCTGAACTCAGCACTTTCGCCAAAAACTCGGTAATAAAACTATTATTTTCCTTATTCAACAGTCCCTATTACTTTGTCTTTACTCCCTGTTCATTTGTCTTTAGTCCCCCATTTTTAGTCCCCCCTTTTTTTCTTTAGTCTCTTTTTTTTCTTTTTTCTTTAGTCTCTGTTCATGGTGCCATTCTGTGGGGCATTTACCCAACCACCCCCACAGTTCCCCAGAGTTTTCTTGAGTGCAAGCAGCAGGAAATATTAGATGGAAGAATTTATTGCTGAGAATATCGCAGAGATAAACAGATAGAAAATAAAGAATAACCTCGAGAGGGCCTGGAACCTATTCCAATGGGCCCAACTGTCTCTGCCCCAGGGTTTTTATAGCGACGCCAAGGGGTGGAGCAAAAGACCTCCTCCCCCAGCACAGACAAGTGCAGACCATCTCAGACACCTGCACTCAGGCCCGTGGTCCTAATCATCCTCTATGAGGACCTGCTGGGTAAAGCCACGAGGAACCCAAGAACGGGCTCCCACAACTTGGTTCAAGGATGAGGCTAAAAACATAGAAAAACAATGGAGGGATAAAGGAATACAAGCCTTCCAGGATCAGCTTATATGCTTCAGTACAAACACAATGTTTATTTGATGTCCAAACCCTAATTTTATGTCGAAAGGCAGCCTTGAATGCATGGGACAGAGTTGAGGAACCAGGAAAAAAACTGAGTAATTTACAAAGGTTATACAAGGCACAAAAGAATCTTTCACAGATTTTTTACAAAGACTGGCTTCAGTTGTAAAGAGAATGATCCCAGATTCAGAAGCTAGTAAGATAATAATTGAATCTTTGGCCTTTGAGAATGCAAATGCAGGATGCAAAAGAATAATCAGGCCATTAAAGGCAAGATCTGCACCTTTGGAAGATTGGATTAGAGACACAGTTAATGTTGAGGCTCATGACCATGATGATATGTGGGTAGGAGAAGGAATTTCAAAAGGTTTGAGGAATGTTAGATGTTTTGGATGTGGAAAGCAAGGACATTTGAAAAGGGACTGTAAACAGGTTATTCCTAGAAACAATGTTTCTTCAAGGAACAATGGCAACAGAATGCCCCATCCTTCTGGAGTATGCAGAAGGTGTAGTAAGGGAAAACACTGGACCAACGAATGTAGATCAACAAGGGACAGACAGGGTAATACTTTGCCTCAGTCTTCGGGAAACTCCCAGAGGAGCCTTATGCAGGCCCCCATAGCAAATCCAGTTCAAACCTTTCCTGCAGTCATAGAGGAAACCCCTACTCAGAGCAATTAAATAACCAAATGCCTATTGGAATAAATCATGCTGGTCAGGATGATAAAACAGAGAGAATAGAAAATTCAGGAGAAAACATAAAGAAAATTTTTGGCAAACTTCTATTTTTTTTTTTTTTTTTTGGTTTTTCGAGACAGGGTTTCTCTGTGTAGCTTTGCGCCTTTCCTGGAACTCACTTGGTAGCCCAGGCTGGCCTCGAACTCACAGAGATCCGCCTGCCTCTGCCTCCCAAGTGCTGGGATTAAAGGCGTGCGCCACCACCGCCCGGCACGGCAAACTTCTATTAATGAACAAAGACCAAAATTAATGATAAAAATAAATAGTGTTTTGTTGTCTGGTCTGGTAGACACAGGTGCGGATGTTACCATAATTGCACCAGAATTTTGGCATCCAACTTGGCCTCTTCAGGAGGTAAACATTCAACTGTTAGGAATTGAGACATTATCTCAGGTGAAACAGAGTGCAAGATGACACGAATGTATAGGTGCAGAAGGACAGAGAGGAAAATAAAAACCATATATGGCTAACATAGCTATGAACCTGTGGGGTCGAGACCTGTTGCAACAATGGAATACTCAGATTAACATCCCTCTAATCTCAGAAACAAATCATAAACTAGCGCATGTTTCTGAGAGAAATATTAGAGGGCATTATTCTGAGTGGTCACCAGCCATCCATATTATACAAGAACAGGGCACAAAAACTGATGATCTTCCAAAGACACCAACAGCTCTACCTTTAAAATGGTTAACAGAAAAGCCTGTATGGGTCCAGGAATGGCCTTCAACAACAGAGAAACTCCAGGCTTTAGAAGAGCTGGTAGAAGAACAGTTAAATGCTCAGCATATTGAAGAATCAATTAGCCCTTGGAATTCTCCTGTATTTGTTATTAAAAAGAAATCTGGTAAGTGGAGAATGGTAACAGACCTTAGAGCAATTAACAAAGAAATTCAGCCAATGGGCTCTCTACAATCTGGAATTCCTTTGCCTACTCTGTTACGAAAAGGATGGCCTCGAATAGTTATTGATTTAAAAGACTGTTTCTTTTCAATACCCTTACAAGATAAAGACAGAGAAAGATTTGCTTTCACAGTGCCTACTTATAATAATTTTCAACCGGTTAAAAGATTTCAATGGAAGGTTGTGGTGGTATTGTGTTCTCCAAAATATTGTATACCTTAATAAACTTATCTGGGGTCAGAGAACAGAAAAACCACAAGATACTTAGGCTAGAAAATGTTAGCACACCTGGTTAAGCATTTGGCTGGTTAAGCTTTTAGGTTTCAAGCACAGTTCAGCTGAGAGCCATTGGGATGAGGACACAGAAGCTTCCAGTCTGAGGAAACAAGATCAGCTGAGAAGTTGGCCAGGTGAGGTTAGCTGTGGCTTGTTCTGTCTCTCTGACCATCCAGCATTTCACCCCAACAACTGGCCCCGGGTTTGATTTTTTTTTTGTTTTTTTTGTTTTTCGAGACAGGGTTTCTCTGTGTAGCTTTGCGCCTTTCCTGGAACTTGCTTTGGAGACCAGGCTGGCCTTGAACTCACAGAGATCCGCCTGGCTCTGCCTCCAAGTGCTGGGATTAAAGGCGTGTGCCACCACCGCCCGGCATATTGATTTTAATAAGAACTTCTAAGATTCGTGCTACATCAGGTCCTCCCACAGGGAATGTTGAATAGCCCAACTCTGTGCCAATATTTTGTGCAACAGCCATTGGAAGTGATATGTAAAAAATTTCCTAAATCTATAATTTATCATTATATGGATGATATTTTACTAGCTGACTCAAATGCAGATACTTCAGAAAGAATGTTTGAAGAAGTAAAGAAAATTTTGCCTTGCGGGGGATTACAAATTGCTCCTGAAAAGATACAAAGAGCAGATTCTATTAATTATTTAGGATATAAAATAGAGATACAAAAAATTAGACCCCAAAAGGTGCAAATTAGGAGAGATAGACTATAGATTCTTAATGACTTTCAAAGATTATTTGGAGATATTTCTCATCTACGAACTATTGTTGGGTTAAAAAATGATGAACTGCATACTTTGTTCAAAGCCTTAGAAGGTAACAAGGACTTAAATAGTCCAAGAGAATTATCACCTGAAGCTGAGAAAGAATTGGCCTTGGTAGAAAAGAAAGTACATGAAGGGCACGTGGATTGTATTGATCCAAAGCTGGATTGCATTTTGGTTATTTTACCTTCTAGGCATTCTCCTGCCGGAATATTAATGCAAAGGGAAGATGTTATATTGGAATGGATATTTTTACCAAATAAACCAAATAAAAAATTAAAAACTTATGTGGAAAAAATCTCTGACTTGATTAGGAAAGGAAAATTGAGACTTCGTCAATTAGCAGGAATAGTGTGGGAGCCCGTTCTCGGGTTCCTCGTGGCTTTACCCAGCAGGTCCACATAGAGGATGATTAGACCACGGGCCTGAGTGCAGGTGTCTGAGATGGTCTGCACTTGCCTGTGCTGGGGGAGGAGGTCTTTTGCTCCACCCCTTGGTGTCTCTATAAAAACCCTGGGGCAGAGACAGTCGGGGCCCGTTGGAATAGGTTCCAGGCCCTCTCGAGGCTATCCTTTATTTTCTATCTGTTTCTCTCCGTGATATTCTCCGCAATAAATCCTTCTATCTAATATTTCCTGCTGCTCGCACTCAAGAAAACTCTGGGGAACTGTGGGGGTGGTTGGGTAAATGCCCCACAGAATGGCGCCATGAACAGGGACTAAAGAAAAAAGAAAAAAAAAACATGGACTAAAGAAAAAAGAAAAAAAGAGGACTAAAAAAAGGGGGGACTAAAGACAAATGAACAGGGACTAAAGACAAAGTAATAGAGACTAAAGATAAAGGAAAATAATAGTTTTATTACAGAGTTTTTGGCGAAAGTGCTGAGTTCAGCCCTGCCAGTGGATGAGGCATGCCGGTGTTATGGAAAATATATATTTTTTATATATATTGAGAGGCAGGGGTTTTATCCTCGAGAGAAAAAGAAAGCGGACTGGAAGGATGTCCGATGCTGCAGCAAAATTCTCTTCTGTCAAAATTTTCTATCTTCTATCCCTTTATCAATTTCTATCTGTGAAAAATAAGTATAAGGCATAGGGTAGTAATATAGTTTAGGAAAAACTTAGAAGTGTAAGATTGTGTAGAAAAAAATAGGCAACAAGACAGAAAAACTCTTCAAAAAAACTCTTCAATTTTCTAACTTTGGGGGCTATGAATGCAAATTGGGAAAAAAATCTTTCTTTGGGCTTTTTGGGTAGTAAAAAAGCTCTTCTCTGAGCTTTTGGGGAAGAAAAAGTTTCCTATGGAAGCTTTTGACCTGGGGCAGCTGAAATGCTAAGTCCAAGCGGCAGGAGAAAGTGATTTCTCCCTGAGGCAAAAATGGGGATGTAAAAAGCCAAAAAGTTTAAAGTTGGGAAGTTTTGGGAAAAGTTGCTCTTTCTCTTGGGGGAAAAAAAAAACCTTTCTCTTAAAGCTTTTCTTGGAAAATTTGGGGAAAAAAAACTCTAAAAAGCCTTCATCTTTCTCAAAAGCTCTCAAACTTAAAAACTAAAGCCTTTAACTTTCTCTCAGAAGGACAAAAATTAGAATCACCTGAAGATATTAGTATGGGGACCACCTGTGATTAGCTCTAAGGGAAAACAACAAACCTCTTAAGACAGCAAAACCTCTAAGTTCTCTTTCAAGCTTTAAAAATCCTCCCTGCAATGCAGGAGGCAGGGACAAGTTCCTAAAAAAAAACCTCTTCTAAGCTCTGTCTCTTCAAGCAAGTAAAAGACAGTGGGTCATAGTACCCTGAGGGAAACGCTTGGGAGAGTGTGGGTAAAGAGCTACAAAGAGCCCAAAAGGGCAGGAAACTTTACCTAAGAAAAGCAAAAAAGCCAAGCTTTTCAGTTACAGCCAGCCGAGCTGAGGCATCAAGGGTTTTGTTTCTGAGTTGAGCATTTCAGAATGAAAAGGTGCTCCTAATCATCTTAATGCAAAGACCCCCTGAAGCAGTGCAAACTGTTAGCATCTCGCTTCTGACCAAAAACCCAGAGGTGACTGGCCAGCGTCTCTGAGTTGGAGTGCATTTCTGGGATACTAGGGTTCCTGCAGTTGCAAACTTCCTGGAGCACAGAGCTGAGGCAGGAAGGTGCAGGACCCAGGGGAAGATTGCTAATGAACAAACAAAACTAAAGCCAGTGAGAATGGCACAGTTGTCCACTTTCCTACAAGTCCCGGGTTGATAGGTCCACAGCTGCAAAAAGAAATCTGAGAAAAAGCTTTTCTATCAAAGTAAGGACTTTTCTGGGAAAACAGTAAAGTTGAACTGTGTCTGAAGCAGTTGTGCTGCTGAGTCAGAACGCTGTCTGGGGAAAGAGCCCAACCAGGGCAGAACAGAACTATCCAGGAGTAAAGCTTTCTTTTCTGTCAGAGAAAGCATCTCTTTGAGAAAAGCTTTGTTTCAACTGACTCCCTGAGATGAGGGAGTGTGGCCCTAAGGGGTGATTGCCTCTGGCATAAACTCTGTCCTTGAGCACCCAGACAAACAAACACAACCCACTGGGGGACTGGGCCAGGTGAAGGCCTGATGAGGCAAAACACCTGTCCTAATGGGAGTTTAGAAATGGCAAAAACCTCCCTTGTTAGATTTTCAGTCCGTACGCAGACCACACAGACCCTGAGAACAGAAACGGACAAAAAGCCCCTACCTTCAGTAGCAGGGAAAGCCACCACTGTAGTGTTGGAAACTGTTTCTGGGGTAGAGGGGATAAACTGAGACCAAACTGGGAACTGTTTGGGAGAAAGACTCCAAAGAAACAGAAGGGACATATTCCTCCCCAGAAAATGCATGACCTGAAAAAGCTGCTAGAATTTGAGGCAGATTCGGGGGGAGAAAAAAAAGCCCCTACCTCCAAAAGCAGCTAGCAGAGGTACAGAGCCGTAGACAGATAGCTGAAGCTCTGCATCTGGGGGGGAAGGAACAAGCAAAATGAGAATAAAATCAGTGGGAGAAAATCTCTGAAGGAGCTATGGAAAAGCTCTGTTGTAAATGTTTTTCACTGACTGGCTAAGACAAACACAAGCCCCTAGGAAAGTTGCTATCAGAAATTGTCCACCTCAATGCGCGCTAACGAGGCAGGTGCAGTTCTGATTTGGGGGCCAGTGTCAAATGAAGGAGAGACACCTGTTAAAGCCAGTTGAGGCGAGAATAGAAATCTCCCAATGTGCCATAATTGAAAATGTAAAATACTTGTTCAAATCTCCCGTTGCAAAAGCAAAAAACTTTGTTCAAACCTCCCGGGCAAGAATTTGTAAGCAAGTCTGGTAAAAAGAGAACCAGTTGACTCTCAGACCCGAAAAGAACTATGGGAAATGACTGATACAAGGGAAATTATATAAGGGACTGATATTATTATGGACTGATATAAGGGAAATGCATTCTGGGAAAGGTAGTTTTTCCGCTAAAGATGGCGACATTGCCCTGAAACAATTTTGTCAGCTCAAAAATACGTTCATGATAAACTTAAAATATAGCTTTTAAAAGAATAAGGAGGAAAATCATCTAAGAGTTTAAGTGTCAGTTCCAATGAAAAATTGAAAGAATACGAAACTAGATGCTTCGCGGTTTGGGGCTCCCTTGGTAAAATGACTTATTTACTCTAATAGCTGTGCAAAATTTTTACGGTAGTAGGATGACAGAAAGCTACCTATAAGAGCAAACAAGCCACTTTAAAATCCTTAAAGCAAGAGAGAGCAGTTTATACACTGAACGTTGTCTTAGATATGAAGGAAACTTATGCTATCCACAAAAGAAAGCTGCCATGCTTTGTGGGCCATATTAGAGTTCACTCCAATCTTCCTGGTCCTTTAGCTGAGGGTAATGAGAAATGGAAAGATCCCTGATCGGGATTATGGAAGGGTCCCGATCCTGTGCTGATATGGGGCTGAGGACATGTTTGTGTTTTTTCACAAGAGGGGAATGAAGCTCGGTGGTTATCGGAGTGTTTCCTAAGGAGCATGGGACTAAGAAAGGTCAGCTCCAATGACGTTTCTATAAAGAAACCAGAAGGAAAGTGGCTCGATCAGTGTTTCTGAGGTTTTGTCACTGGTTAATGCAAACAGTGAGGAAATAGAGTTCCGGAGCTGTGCCGCTTTTGGCTTTACTAGCTCCTTTAGAAAAATACTTTATATCACCTTATAGCTGTGCAGTATTTGGTGAAGAGCTTTACAGCAGCTAAATATGGTAATTTCACCCTCAGGGTGAAGTGAAGTTTTTCAGTAATAGAAACATTTGTCTGAATTCAAGCACTTAGGGGAACTACTATGAATTTGGGTGAAGGGACAGCCTCTAGTTAAAAACCGTCTACCACTGACAGTGCATCTCTGCCGGTCCGGAACGGCTGAGAGAACTGGCAACTTTGGAGTGTGGCGTCATCCTGGGAAGGTTATAGTCCCCTAGCAACAACTATCACAATTCCATAACAACAACACTCACTAAATCCCAGTCCTTTATTACAAAGCTGACTATAAAATCTAAACTTTAGCAATGATGTACGTACTTCCTGTCTAGTTAAGAGAATCTAATAGAGATAGTAATAATAAAGAGTAAGATATAGAAAAAGATGAAAATAAGATATGTGAGTTTGTAGAAATTCTCTTGTTAGATCTGTGTTAAGAAATCTTTAGGTGTTTGCTAAGTTAAATATATGCTAATGGTAGCCCTGTATAAGTTTGTAAAATAGATCTATAGAGTTCCTTTAAGAGTATATATAAGCTTGCAAGAAGTATCTAATGTAGTCTTAAGACATGTAGTAATAAGGTTGTAATAAGTAAAGATGCTAGTTGTAAATGTAAGTTTAAATAAGTACATAAGAAGTAATAAGAAATATATTTGCTAAAGTAGTTCTATAGTTTCCTTAAGGAGTTTGAATAAGTAGATGTTAATGTTATATGAGTTTGTAAAAACGTGTAAATGTTGAATATGAGTCTAAATGCTTTGCAAGGCAAAAGGTTATATGTGAGTTTGTGAAAAAGTGTAAATGTTAAGTGTGAGTCTATTAATGTATATGCTGAAAAAACCTGAGATACAGAACTTAGTGTCCTAGCAGACTGCAAAACAGGCAGTCTGAGCGGTTTTCAAAAGCTCCAGAAGCCGCTAAGAAGCTAAGAATGGTGGACGCGAGAACCAGCACAAGGCATCCGCAGCTGAGATCCGTGGAAAATCTTCGCAACACAGAAAAACCTGAGCTAACATCAAAAACGGTGCGGTTTAGAATACTACTGTACCTAAAAAGGTCTCTGGCTTGAGAATAAGTTCAGAGACACTTGTTTGAACAAAAATTGTTAACTGCAAAAAGTTTTGGTTGAAAAACGTCTCTTCATATTTTGAAGTGTGATGGATTTCTTCATATTTGGAAGGCTAGTACCAGAATTTATCATTTGAATTTTGGGACTTAAGAAATGAAATTAACAATAGAGATTTCATGCAATGGGACAATTTTGAGTTTACTTATAGTAATGACCTAGGAACTGTTTTCTGGAATTGGGTTAAAAATGGAACTGTTTAAATGAAGAAATTTATTATTTCTACCTAGAATCAAGATGCAGTTTTGTGTATGCATATATGCTTTATTAACTGGTGATTTATGAATTGTTTTGTGGAACTGTTTATGTAAAATGGAATTACTTATGGAACTGGTTTGTGTTACAAACGGAACTGTTTAAACAGAAGTTTGGGTTTTCTAACTAGGCTTGAGATTTTGCTTAAATTATAAAGAAAAGGGGGAGAGTTAATATTCCTTAGTCTAATTTCAAAAGTTGTTTGAGTGGATTAATGTCATGTTTTTGTTAGTAAGAAATGCAAATGGGGTATATTAAGAGACTACTTTTAAAGTATAAAGAGTTTTATTAAGAAACTGCTTTTGGATGTTTTGCTAAGTTTTCAAAGTGTTAATGGTTAGATTGAGAAGACTGCTTTTCAATATGGGTTTGTAGGAATTGTATGAGTTTCTTCTAACTAGGTTTGAGGTTTTCTTTAAAAAATTATAAAGAAAAGGAGGAGCTATGAGATTGAATTATGTTTGCAGAACCCTATTGATATTAATGCACCCTGGTTTTGTGGAGTTAAGGAAATATTTAAGTTTGATGTGAATACATCGAAGTTTTTCCTATGTTCTGTTAACAAGAAAATTCAAATGATTGAGTTAAAGTTGTAAGACGGAGAAAATTGTTAACTATATTTAGCACCATATATGCTAATTCAAATGGTTCTGTTAAGAGTTTGCTTTGAGTTGTAAGACTGAGAGAATTGTGGCTATGTATAGCAATGTTTATGTTAACCTGTTAATGGTAATGATGAAGCTAAGGGATTCTTTAAGTTTGTAGTCGCCTTAAGAGTTTTTGGCTTAGAAAGGGCTTGAGGCAGCTAAGACTGCTATAGTCACCTTGGACCTAATTCAAAAGAGAAATGCCATCTTTATCATCCTCTACTCCCATATTGGGAGGTATAACAGCTATGGAGATTGCTGTAAGCCATTAATAGTTATTTTTTTATATATTAAGAAAGGGGGACCTGTGGGAGCCTGTTCTCGGGTTCCTCGTGGCTTTACCCAGCAGGTCCACATAGAGGATGATTAGACCACGGGCCTGAGTGCAGGTGTCTGAGATGGTCTGCACTTGCCTGTGCTGGGGGAGGAGGTCTTTTGCTCCACCCCTTGGCGTCTCTATAAAAACCCTGGGGCAGAGACAGTCGGGGCTGTTGGAATAGGTTCCAGGCCCTCTCGAGGCTATCCTTTATTTTCTATCTGTTTCTCTCCGCGATATTCTCCACAATAAATCCTTCTATCTAATATTTCCTGCTGCTTGCACTCAAGAAAACTCTGGGGAACTGTGGGGGTGGTTGGGTAAATGCCCCACAGAATAGACCCAGCAGAAACTGTCATACCTTTAACTAAGGAGGACATTGAAAAATTATGGACAGAAAATAAACCTTGGCAAAGAGCTTGCAGTATTTATGTTGGGAGAAATTAACAGCAAATATCCCAAAAGTGATAGAATTGATCTTATAAAGAGAGCTGATTGGATCTTGCCTCGAATTGTACAGGAAAAAACCCATACCTGGAGTTCATACATTGTATACAGATGCCAACAAACAAGGAAAGGCAGGTTACAAATCAGAAAATTCAAGTAAAGTTGTTCAAAGTCCTTATAATTCAGTTCAAAAATCAGAATTGTATGTTATTCTGTTGGTATTAATGGATTTTTCAGAACCTCTCAACATAGTAACTGACTCTCAGTATGCTGAAAGAGTAGTATTACATATTGAGACTGCAGAATTTATCCCTGATGCTTCAGAATTAACTTCACTATTTATTCAGTTACAAGATACAATCAGGAAAAGGAGTCATCCTTTATATATAACTCACATTCGATCCCATACTGGTCTGCCAGGCCCTCTAGCACAAGGCAATGATGAGATTGATAAATTATTGATAGGAAATGTGCTGGAGGCCTCAGAATTTCATAAAAAACATCATGTAAATAGTAAAGGTTTAAAAAAGGATTTTTCCATAACCTGGCAACAAGCCAAAGAAATAGTAAAGAAATGTCCTACTTGTTCCTTCTATAATCAAACGCCATTATCAGCAAGATGTAACCCAAAGGGTATTCAGAGGAATGGAATCTGGCAGATGGACGTGTTTCACTTTGCAAAATTTGGAAAATTAAAATATGTACACCATACCATTGATACTTATTCAGGACTTGAACGGGCAACTGCTTTGAGTTCTGAAAAAGCTGATTCTGTAATCACTCATTTGCTAGAAGTTATGGCCATCATGGGTATACCTGCACAAATCAAAACTGACAATACTCCATCATATGTCTCTGTTAAAATGAAACAGTTTTACAATATAATTACAATAAATTACAATTTATATTACAATATAAAGCAAATTACAGGCATACCACATAATCCTACAGGTCAAGCAGTTATAGAAAGATCAAACAGAACTCTAAAGGATATGCTAAATAAACAGAAAGGGGTAACAAAAACCCCCAGAAATAGACTGCATAATGCTCTATTAACTTTGAATTTTCTCAATGCCAATGAGAAAGGAAGAACAGCTGCAGAGAGACATTGGATAATAGAAAAAAACTACAGAATTAAATCAGCCTATATACTTTAAGGATGTGCTGACCTCAGAATGGAAACCAGGATATGTGTTACATTGGGGACGAGGTTTTGCTTTTATTTCTACAGGAGAAGATAAGCTGTGGGTACCATCAAAATTGATAAAGGTTTGATTTGAACAAGAGAGACCTCTTAATTAGAGGAGGTGATAGTTCATCAAACAGCATGAACATCCAATTTAAACTAACTTATACCAGTAACACATGCCTTTTCATTTAATCGGATAATAACTTGCCAAAAAGAACATCCTCAAAATTAGTCTTGGGGAAAGGTTTTTGTTTTTGTCTTTTAGGAGAGCAAAGGTTAAGGAATCTGAAGAACACTGAAAAAATGAGACAACTGAAGAAAAGGGACAAATCATCTATCCCAGGAAACAGAGTAAGATGGCGTATAGGTATATCATCTAAAAAATTTTATGTCTTCCTAAATGTTTGTTTCTGCTCTTCTCTAAATATCTAATACTATTGGTCTTCTAATAGTCCCAGTTCAATTAAAATTTAAAGCTGACTTTGGAGTTAGAGAATGGCCCTCTCCTTCTTTAAACTCAAGCATGTTTTTAAAAGGAAAATGCAAACTCCCTGTATCATGCCAGAAAAAGAGAGTCATCTTCTGCTATGGGACAGGAGAAAAGACAAATTAATTAAGGGACTATTCTATTACTAATCTCAACTCTTTGATTCTAGTCTGATTCTTTAAACTTTTCTTAAAGTATAAATTTTATATCAAATTTTAAAAGATTAATATATATATACATTTTAAACATTGTTAAGATATGAATGGTCATATAGAGTACTAACTAATTTTAGAAGAAAGGCTTCAATTAGCTGCATATATATGTCTTTGTGTTTGAGTCTCTTATCAGTTTTCTGCAGGAAATCACGGCCAGGCCTAACATCAACTGAAGTCTCCAGAAAGAAGATGGGGCCCCACAACAACAACAATTCCACGTGGACAATAATAATATCACTAAGCTGACAAACATCATCTACAGATCAGCTTTGAACTACAAAGTGCTCAGAGTGATTTTGAGAGGGCTAGGTGAGATGATCCAGTCTCAAAGACTACTTGAATAAGGACTTGAGATAAACCCTGAACTTTGGCATTATACACAGACTGGATAATGAAGGATATAGTTACCTTTCCTAGAATTTGACAATTAACCTAAAATTTTTCTTTCAGCATAAAGATAACTTCGCCCATACCCAGCAGGAAGCAATTTTAAGAATACCACGCCCACATTCCCAAACAGGTGGTGTGGGGTGGGTGGTTTTTTGGTCTTTTTAATGGGTTTTGGTTCTGGAATAATTTTCATTGTTTAGGGGGTTGGTTACAAGTTGTTGTCAAGGGTTAGGAAAAAGGCTAAGCAAAGGAGATTAGATTTAAGGTTCTTGTTTAAAAAAAAAGAAAAGAAATGAAAAGAAAAAGACAATTACTAGTTTTAAATACTTTACATTGGATTGGATTGTTTTATATTTTATACAAATTATATATATTGAAATTGATATTGTTAGAAAATGCTATATGTATATTTCTAATTGTACTTATACCGTTCATTTTACAATGTAATGCAATTTTCTGATCCTTGAATGTTATTATTACCAACTATTAGGATATAAAGAAATGAAAGTTAGTAGTTAGACATTACAATAGAACTTGTAGTCATATTAGATATGTTTTCAAAATTGAGCAGATATATTTTAGATAGACAGGTCATCTTCAAACCCTTCAGAGATATACAGAATATGGCATTTAAAATGTTTTAATAACTTGGAAAATTTTTCTTTTTTGTCATGACTATGAGACATATCGGCTCCTGGCAGTACCACTCTACTGCACAGAAAATATGGGCATTGAAAAAACTGCAATTGGAGTTAACTTTCATTGTGGCAAAAGTTAGCCACTGGACAACAAAATATCCTCAAATCAACTGCTGACAAACAGGACAAACAGGACACAAAACAAAGGACTACTGATTCTTGCCAGAACAAGTGTGGTTATGGCTTTATCAAAAGGCATCTTCTGAGGCCAGGACAATATGGCACTATCCCTGAAGTGGCCTTTGCAATCCGGGAAAGGTACAGTGTTCTTTTCTTCGAAGGCAGCTGAACAGGCAGTGGGCTGATGGCTTTTGATGTGCAATGGGACAGCAGCTGAAACAGTTATTCTTGAAGAGTAATTTAGCTCACACCTCTCAATAGTAGAATGGCATTTAATAGAGAGATGTGGAGAAGAACGGGATGCTGAGATGAAGCCACATGCACACATAGCCAAGAAGAATGGACAGCTGAATTCAAAAAACATCAACAATTTTTTTTTTTTTTTAAATTTACTTATTTATTATATATACAGTATTCTGCTTGCACGTACGCCTGCAAGCCAGAAGAGGGCACCAGATCTCATTATAGATGGTTGTGAGCCACCATGTGGTTGCTGGGAATTGAACTCAGGACCTCTGGAAGAGCAGCCAGTGAGTGCTCTTAACCTCTGAGCCATCTCTCCAGCCCAACATCAACAATTTCCAGAATTTAAAATCCTGAATCATGACATGACGCTAGTGGAATTCAGGTGTTTCTGGAATATAGACTGCTCTCACCCAGTGTGAGGTTGAACTGTTGACCTTGTGTACATCCTACTTCACAAATGAGTCTGTCAGATACGCTAAGCCTATAGGCTGAAGATGATGCCCCAAACACTGCGGAGAAACCTCAGGTGACTGTCCAGGCAGCTGGCTGTTTCTGTCAATTCACAAATTTTTTGGAAGTTGCTTGCACGCACTTCCTGTTTTTTATTTTTATTAGGTAATATTATTTCCTTCTTGGGTCTCTGAGGGAGTTGAAGATTAGTTAGTTATAGTTGAAGATTAGTTAGTTGTAGCATGAATCTTAGAAAGACTTATTAATAAAATCAAACCTGAGACCAGTTATTGGGGTCAATGCTGTAGATCAGAGAGACAGAACAAGCCACAGCTATATCACCTTGCCAATTCCTCAGCTCCTTCTGTTTCCTCAGACTGGAAGCTTCTGTGTCCTCATTCCAATGGCTCTCAGCTGAACTGTGCTGCTAGAAGCCTGAATGCTTAACCAGCCAAAATGCTTAACCAGCCAAATGCTTCTAGTTTCTGGTCCTCAACGCCTTATAAACCTTTCTGCTTTCTACCATCACTCCCTGGGATTAAAGGCTGCTTTCTGGGGTTAAAGGCGTGAGTCACCATGCCTGGCTGTTTCCAATGAGGCCTTGAACTCACAGAGATCCAGAGGGATTTCTGTCTCTGGAATGCTAGGATTAAAGGTGTGTGCTAACATTTCCTAGCCTAAGTATCTTGTGGTTTTTCTGTTCTCTGACCCCAGATAAGTTTATTAAGGTACACAATATTTTGGGGAACACAATACCACCACAGTTAGTTATAGTTGAAGATTAGTTAGTTATAGTTGAAAACTAACTAGGATAGAAAGTGAATTAGGTACATTTTGGACTTACCAAAATAGGACAGATAATGGAATTATTTTCTCTGAATTTGTCAAATAAAAATGGACTAGACATTGTTTAGGTATTTATTACTTGTATATATTGTATATAGTTATTGTACTTTTGTTTATAGTTTTTCTTATGTTAGTTATAACCTTTTTTCTTTTTATTAAAACAGAAAAGGGGAAATATGGTGGTATTTTATTTGTACTAAAATGTGATTTTAATTGTATGTCAATAAATAAAATTGCCCAGGGGTCAGAGCTATTAGAATCATAGCAAAAGCTGGGCGGTGGTGGTGCACACCTTTAATCCCAGCACTTGGTAGACAGAGCTAGGTAGATCTCTGTGTGTTCAAGGATACAGCCAGCATTGGAAACACATGCCTTTAATCTCAATACCAACCATAGAAGACCTGGAAGTCTCTATAGACAGGCAGTGACCAGGCAGTCATGTGTTTGGGTTTACAACCAATGAGAAGGCAGAAAAGAAAGACTATATAAAGACAAACACACAGGAAGTAGGTCTCTTTTGGAGAGGTCTCTTGGATGAAGAAGCTAGCTGCGGCAGGCGGTAAGGCTCTTAGCTCTGATCTCTTGGCTGTCTTCTTTACATTGGTTCTGTGTTTCTTATTTAATAAGACGGTTGGTTACATCTACAGAAAAGGATGTCAGTTAGGATAACTTAAACAACATTTTGTTTCCAATAATTGAAGATTGCCTGTAAGTCTGCATTCAAGTGAGGAAATGAAAACTTTTTAAAACAAAATACAAGAAAACAGATTTTTAAAGAATCAGTGTTCACCTAAAGCAACTTGGTTTGCTCTAATTGCTTTATAAGTCACAAGCACTTTTGAAAACAAGTGTATTGCTATTTTTTGCATGTGATTGTGCATGAGAGAGTGTTTGCAGGATCTGGAATAGTAGATAGTTATGAGCCTCTCAACTCGAGTGTTGGTATCTGAACTCAGGTCATCACCAAAAAGAATATGTGCTGAGCCACCTGCCAAGACATTTTATCCAATAAACCAAAAGTCTTTCACAGATTGATAACAATAAGAACAACAAAACCTCAGTAAATAAAGAAGCAAATAAGTAATCCTTGGGAACATGCTGCATCAAAATTAAGATGTTTATGGTAAATTTGCAGCATAAAATGAATACAATCCAACAACAGTGCCCAACAATTTATAAGAGGAAAGCTGATTACAAAGCTACATTCACAGTGGAGGCATTCAGAATGATGAATGGGATTATGTAAAGTAGTACACATATTGACATAATATGACTTCTATACTTATCACAAAACTACAACAATCAAGAATGTGTACAGAAATTAAATAAACACAGACTTCACAGCTTTCACAAAATTAACTCAAAGTGACCCTTAAAATGTTATTTCTGATCCACCAGCTACTGATATTTCTTCCAAAGACAGAGGCAAACAGAAGTAATCTCCTGCTATAGCTCTGCAGCCCCTTATGCCTCCTTGTGTTTTCAGATAAACCCAGCCCCACTGATGCCCAATCCCAAAACAACATAGGAGAATAATTTAAAATCTGCTTCCTGTCATACGGATTATGGCAAAAGATGTGGATTCTGCCCTATCCACCCACACAACACCACGCACACCTGAGAAACCTCTGCAGCTCAGAAACTCCTGTTTTCCCCTGAAACTAAACTTCACTGAATCACACCATTGTGGCTGGTGGTAGCAGAAAATTAGAAACATTCTAATCATCTATTGCTGAAAGGCAATCCACATCACCATCACCATCTTTCTACCAGTTTCTAAACTGTTTGAAACACTTCTAAGACAAACCTGAAAGAGGAATGCAATATTCAGAACTTCTAGAAACAAGACCACAGTTTTCCAATCCGTCTTCCCACTGCACACCAAAAGCATGCCTGTGTGCGCACACTGGACAATGATATCACAAGCATCACATCCTACAATGCCAGGACTGGAGAGTCTCCCCCTCCCCAGGAAATTGATACACAGTGAGGCCCAGAGAACGAGGATGACTGCCCAGGTCACCACATGGATGAACAGAACCACAGTCTGGCTCATAGTCCATCAAAACCCAGTAGAAAGAACAGCTCAGCAGATCTGCTCTGAACACCCTACACTCACCATGGTATAGCTTGTGGTCTTCATTACAATGCACTACAGCAGAATCTCAGGAGAATCCTGGAAAGAACCTGCAAGCTACCTGCCACTAGTACTCCTCATTGCCAAGCCTTCCCAGAGTCCCTCATTGGCTAGGGCTACCCAGCTGGGCCTCAGAATATTAGCAGCTCCCCTACTGGGTGATCAGAGATCAAATGACTCAGACAGAATAGATCTTCCAGCTCTGCCCTCCCAGCCCAGTAGAATGGGGCCTAGTCTAGAAAGTTTGTAGTTTAGTAGGTATTCTTCTACTCTCATAGACCACATCCTGTTCCTCGTCCAAAGCACAGGGTCCTTTGTGTGCACATTCCATTACACACTCAATGTGCAGTACAGCAAACCCATTGCCTTGTAGCTGAAGAGTCTCGCAGCCAAATACAGGTCACATTCACACAGTAACTTACCATGTGACTGATATTAAAGAAAAACAGGCCACTTATTAGACAACAATGAGGGGTGATGGCAGGCCTTGGAGACAGGAAAGAGAATGTGGATATGATGGAGTTATAATCTTAAAAAATTATTTTGAAGAGTTGAAACAGGCTTTATGGCCATGTGCTCCAGAGAGTAGGGATTTGGTTTTTTGTTTGTTTGTTTTTTGTTTGTTTTTTGTTTGTTTTGTTTTTTTTTTTTGGTTTTTTTTGTTTTGTTTTGTTTTTGAGACAGAGTTTCTCTGTGTAGCTTTGTGCCTTTTCTGGAACTCCCTCTGTAGTCCAGGCTGGCCTCAAACTCACAGAGATCCACCTGCCTCTGCCTCCTGAGTGCTGGGATTAAAGGCGTGCACCACCGCAGCTGCCACTACCACCCGGCGAGACTTGGGATTTGTATTAGCCCACATCAAAGATATCTCAAAACCTTTTATCTTAGGGTGTACATCTAAAAGCAGAAAAATAACAGTGTTGTTAGGCAGGGCCACAACATTTTACCCAGAACTATTTTGGTTGAACTACTGTAACCATAGCAATTTGGTTTCATAATAATCAGATTTCATAATAATTCTTGATTGCCCTGGTCTGTGGACCCCAAGAAATGGCTAATCAGGACATTTATGGAGCATCTAAAATTGATCACCTAATTCCACTTTGCTAGTCTCAACTACTGATGAAGCAGCAAAGCTCTCAGCCACAGTCCTGCTTCTCCTTTTCTGCAGTGTGACTCTACCAGCTTCAAAGTTTGTCTATGAACTCAATTCTTGCACAGGTCCCTCTTCATTTATAAGTCCCCACTAAAAGCCAGAGAGACTGGAGATCTCTCATTAACTGGTCTATTTTTCCTTCTCACTGACCAGTCAAGGCCCAGACTGGAAGGACTTATGACACTATCTACCCAGCACTGGGCAGCAGAGGCAGGATTAGGTATTCAAAGCAATTCTCAATTACATAGCATGAGGAAGTGATATTACAAGCTCATAGTCTCCCATGCCAGGATAGCAGAGCCTCCCCCTCCCCAGGGAATCCACACTCAACATAGCTCAGAGGCCAAGGGTCACCACAGGGACCAACAGAACCTCAGTCTGGCTAATGGTTCATCCCAGTCCAAGCAGCTCTGACAGCTTAGTCAACCTGCCTTTCCTGGTCTGGGGACAGTGGCCCCCACACTCACCATGGCATGGCTTGTGGTCTTCCTTAAAGCTCCCTACAGCAGACCAAGGGGAGAATCCTGGAAAGAGTCTACAAACTACCTCCTCCTGGTATTCCTGATTGCTAAGCCTTCCCAGAGCCCCTCATTAGCTAGGACCACCCAGCTTGGGCTTCAGGACATTAGCAGTTACTCTACTGGGTGAGCAGAGATCAAATGACTCAGAGAGCAAAAACCCTCCCAGGTTTGTCCTGCCACACTATGATCAGACAGGACCCTAATCTGGGAATTTTGTTTTTTAGTAAAATCTTTCATTCTCCCAGAGCATTTCCTGTTCCTCTTCTAAGGCTCAGCGTTCTATGTGTGCACATGCTATTACACATTCAATGTCCATTGTAGCCAACCCTTTACTTCACAACTGGTAGGTCCTACAACCAAACACAGGTCACATCCAAACAGTAACTGTTGTTAAACAAAAAGAGGCCATGGATTAGAAAACAAAGAAGGGTTTATGGGAGGGGTTGGAGGCAGGAAAGAGATAGTGGAAATAATGTAATTATAATCCCAAATAATTCTGTTATGACCATGTGCTCTAAGGCTAGAGATTTGTATTAGGGCACACCAAATACTACTCGCATCATTTCTCTTGGAGTATGCATCTTAAACCTGAAAAACACAGTCATGTTAGGCAGGGCCACACCATTTTATCCAGTGCTTCTATTTAAGTTGAACTGGTGTAACCACAGTATTTTGGTTTCATGAAAATTCAGTTCTTTGTCCAGATTCTTGATTGCCTGGTCTGTGGACCCAAGAAATGGTCAGTCAGGACATTTATTGATCACCTAAAATTGATTACTTCACTACTCATTTCTAATGTCAACTACTGTCACAGCAGAAAAGCTTTCACCCTCTTTCTAACCCAACCCTTTCTGTGCTGTGACTACACCTGCTTTACAGTTGGTCAGTGAACTCATTCTTACACAGGTCCCACTTCATTTGTAAATTCACAAGAAAATCTATCGAAGTTCACTGGTCTATTTTTCCTTCCCACAGACCAGTCAAGGCCTAGCCTAGAAGGTGTTGAGGACTGTCTTTCCAGTACTGGGCAGCACAGGCAGGATTCAGTGTTCAAAGCATTCCTCAATCAGACAGTGTGAGGCAAGGCTAAGCTACAGAAGGCATTGATCTAAACCAGTGGTTCTCAAACTTCCTAATGCTGTGACCTTTTATTTTTTATTTTATTTTATTTATTTATTTGTTTGTTTGTTTGTTTGTTTATTTTGGTTTTTCAAGACAGGGTTTCTCTGTGTTGCTTTGTGCCTTTCCAGGAACTCACTCTGTAGCCCAGGCTGGCCTCGAACTCACAAAGATCCACCTGGCTCTGCCTCCCGAGTGCTGGGTTTAAAGGTATGAGCCACCACCACCCAGCTTCTGTGACCTTTTAATATAGTTCCTCATGATGTGGTGACCCACCACCACTATAAAATTATTTTTACTGCTACTTCATAACTATATTTTTGCTACTGTTACAAATTATAATATAAATATCTGCTCTTTCCTATAGTCTTAGGCCAGTACTGTGATAGGGTCATTTGATCCCATAAAGGGAGCCGTGACCACCAAGGTTGAGAAGCACTGCTTTAAACTGACATAAATAAATATATAAATAAACGGCCCTTAAGAAAAAAAATGGAATGAAATTCTTAAACTGGGAAACATTGAAAAACAGAAAAAAATAGCAGTAATGCATTTAAAGAAAACAAATTTAAAAATGATACCAATAATTAATGTTTTAAAATGATAAAAATAATTGGAAGAACACTTAGCTATACTGACTTTGAAATGGAGTAGGCATTTCCCTGGTAGAGAGAATGCCATTAATAAGAAACTGCATGACTTTGTACTATGTAAAATAGTAGCCATTGAGTGCTGTACGATAACACATGGAGTTACAGCCAATGGCCTGTGTCTCAAACCTCTCAGCTGTCTTAACTGTGTCAACCAGGATTGCACATATCTGCATAGGGGAGTTTGCTAATTGGAAACTGAATGCTTAGTAGTTAAAGCTATTCTCCCTAGATTGCACACCCACCAATTCTGCCTGTCTTCATTCACATAGAAGGAATTAATACATGCAGGGAAAATACACAGAAAGTCGGGCTGGAGAGATGGCTCAGAGGTTAAGAGCACTGACTGTTCTTCCAGAGGTCCTGAGTTCAATTCCCAGCAACCATATGGTGGCTCACAACCATCTGTAATGAGATCTGGTGCCCTCTTCTGTCCTGTAGGCATACATGCAGACAGAACACTGTATACATAGTAAATAAATCTTTAAAAAAAAAAAATACACAGAAAGTCACTCACCATGCCCCATCAGTTCTTTGTAATGGAGACCTCTGCAGCTCAATGTCTTCAACTTCAGTCTGTGATCTAGCTTTTGTCTAGTCTGTTTCCCCCTGCAGTGTACATAGTACACTGTTCCTCCTCTTCTGGTCTGAAGGGAGAAGCCATGCTCCACACACAAATCCTTTCCCTATTCTGCAAATGGACAGTCCACTAAATGACTCAAACTGGCAAATTTAGAACTCTCTGGTGCTATAGACATGTAATCCAAGATTTAGGGTGGTTAGTCAGGAGGATAACAAGGGCAATGCCCTTTGGGGCTACAGACAGGGTTCAAGTTCACCTCAGTCAACACAGAAGACCTTGACTCAAAACTGCTTTTCAAAAAGACTGGAGATGCTGTTGTTCTGGAACTAATATACCTTTATGGCACACCAGGGCTTAATGTTGGTTTTGATCCTGTAATGGTCCCTTGAGGAGCATTTAGATGCCAGCTTTTTAATGGAGGAATGGGCCTTTCTGCTGGTTGTAAATCAGGGTTACCTCCTTTTCTTTCTTTTTTTGGTTTGTTTTTTGTTTTTTTGTTTTTTTGAGACAAGGTTTTTCTGTGTACCTTTGCGCCTTTCCTGGAACTCACTCTGTAGCCCAGGCTGGCCTCAAACTCATGGAGATCCACCTGGCTCTGCCTCCCAAGTGCTGGGATTAAAGGCCTGTGCCACCACCGCCCGGCTGGGTTACCTCCTTTGTAATGGGGGTGTAGCTGGTTAATCTACACTGGGGAACAAACATTTACATCTTATCATACTCATCTCTAACAGGCATAGTTAGCATACTACTTACCTTTGGGGTATTTGTGATGCAGCCCTCCCTTACCTAAATTTTACTTTGTGACTTAATGTCTCCAAAGAACTGGTATAAGAACTCCTTATACCATCAATTCTACTTTTTCTACATCACAGTTTAGCAGTGGAGTGCTACTCTACACAGGAAATACTGTCTACAACTTCCACAGAATTAACGCCAGGTGGATTCTAAATCAAAATGTTAAATGTTCAAAGTGCAGAACTTCTGGAAGATACTAGAGGAACCAGGGCTCTCTCAGTTTGGCCAATCTGTGTGCCATAGCCACAACGCAAGCGCTAAGGGTGCTGCCTTTTCACAGTGATGTCAACAAGGATATTTCAAAGCACAGTCTCGCCCCCAGTGCTCTGCACAGATGCAGCCGGTAGAGTGAAGTTACTCAGATGCTGCCAGCTGGCCCTGGGAATTGCAAAGACCACGCAGAACCATGCAGAACCACACTGGACCGACTATGCAGGAGTAGGCAGGAACATGCGAAACTCTGCATCTGGCCACTGATTCCCACCCATTCAGGGAGGTTCCCACCACACTGGCTCCCATGGCTCAACTAGCAGCTCCTCCCAGTCTGGGGATAGCAGCCCCTGCTCACCATGCCGTGGTTTTCCAGCTCGCCCATGCTCTCTGCAAAGCTCCCTGCAGCAGCTGTCCCAGCACCATACACAAAACCACTGGCGCGGGCTTCTGAAGCTAGTGGCCGGAAGGACCCTGCACAACTTCTGACTGGCAGGTCGCCTGGAGTGCCTGATTGGCTAGTGAGGTCTGAGTGACAAGAGCACCTCCCATAGGGTTACACTGTGCTTAAAGACACACACACACACACACACACACACACACACACACACACACACACACACACACACAATGGTTCCTGATCCTGCCTTCCACCTCAGACAAAGACCTTTTCTAGGTTAACAGAGATAAGCATTTCAATAGCCCTTGCCCCTGGCTCCTAAAGCAGACCCTGCTATCTTCCTGCTCTCCAGAGGCACTTCCTTTTCTCCTCCTGGACACAATGTGGCTAGATAGCTTGTACAACCCACTATACCATATAGGATGGAGTGATTCCTTATCAAACAGGTTGAAGGGTACCTAGAATATTAACAACTAAAAAGAGATTTAAGGGCACAAAAGGATATGTTTGTTATGTGACTTCACACTGAGGTCAGGTGAACTGAAGGTACTTTTTACCTGGTTGTCACAGGGACTTCAGACAACCAGGAAAGAAAAGCAGGAACTTGATCACAAGTCTTTCTCCTATCAGAAAGCTGGATGGTGGCTATTGTACCATCCAGAGACCCCCAAAGATCACCAAGAGAACAAATCTGATGAAAACCAAAGAGTCTTTTTTATTGTTTTGAGTTAACCTGGGTGTCTCTGTCCATCTGACACAGCAGCAGAACAGGAAAGACCATGAGTAGCCATCAAGCAGGGTTTTTATAATGGTTAGGGTAGAGGATTTGGGGGAATTCCAATTCTATATAGTTACTAGCTCAGGATTGGTGCCTCCTTCAAGTTAGAGATGCTTGGTTTGAACTGATTGGAGAGTTGCAGCTGCAAGGAAATTGCCATATCTTCTAGCAAACTATGTTATTGTATCCCACAGGACATATCTGCTGCTTTGTTTATTATGCCAGTTATGTTATATCATATCCTTTAGGTTATGGCAGAAAATGTCTGGTGTACAGCTCCTAATTGTGTGGGTCTAGAGGCAATGGGGCAGCACATCCTCTGGTGGTTTGTTTATTTTGTTTTGTTTCATTTTTTAGAACAATTAGTCTGCAACTCTGGCATCCGCTCAAAGGCTCCATTGTTTTAAGAGTTTTATTCCTGAAATTCAGAGCACACTGTTGGCAAATGAATAATAATAAAGAATAATCTTCATGGAAAGTTGAATACTTATAGAATAATTGAGCTAGGAAGAATTTTTTATGAGCACCATTTTTAGCCAGCACGTTTTCCTCAGTGGGAAGAAGGAAAGGGGAAAAAAAAAAAAACACAGCCAGACGGTGGTGGCACATGCCTTTAATCCCAGCACTCTGGAGGTAGAGGCAGGCAAATCTCTGGGCTAGAGAGTGAGTTCCAGGAAAGGCACAAAGCTACACAACGAAACCCTCTCTCGAAGAAGAAAAAAAAAAAAAACAGCTGCATTATTCAAGGTCCTCTACATGAACAGGACTGGTAGAATGAATCTCTCCATGTATATAGAAGGTAAATTTATTTGAATATCTTACAAGCTGTGGTACAGGTAGTCCAACAATGGCTGCCTACCAGTGGAAATTTGAACAGTCCAGTAGTTGTTTAGTTCATGAGGCTGGATATTTCAGCTGGTCTTCAGTATACACCAAAATTCCAAGGAAGTAGGCTCTAATGTTAGTAAAGGGATGAACTTGGTAGCCAGAGCTAGGTCAAGCAGGCAAAGAGAGAGAGCTTCCTCTTTCAATAGCCTTTATATATGTAGGCTACCATGAGAAGGTTTGATCCAGATTAAAGGTGGATCTTACTCTTTGATTTGTGTGTATGTGTGTGTGTTTGTGTGTGTGTGTGTTTGTGTGTGTGTCTGTGTGTGTGTTTGAAGAAGGGTTCATCTGTGCAGACCTGGAACTCATTCTGTAGACCAAGCTGGCCTCAAACTCAGAAATTCCAACTGTTTCTGCCTCCTGAGTGCTGGAGTTAGCCCATATCACAGGGACCCCCGAAAGACCATCATGGAAATCAAATCCCATATGTAAAAGCAAAGAGCCTTTATTTTCAAGCTCCAAGCTTGGTCTCTCTGTTTTTCCGATGTAGCAGTAAGAGCAGAGAGCCCTGAGCTCAGGTGGGGTAGAGTTTTTTATCATAGCAGAGGTTGGAGTGAGGGGATTTCCAAAGTTCAGGACCCTGGTTGTCTGACATTTGTCTAGGGGTATCTGTAAAACAGAAATAGATGTGTGCTAGACTCAGAGACATCTGGCCATCTTATCTAATCTTATCTAATGGTTGGAATGTTTGGGTAGTATGGATAATTGGCTGAACTTGTTGTATTGGATAAACAATTAGGGAGCTCATTCCCACCCGAGTCTTATTCTCTCTAAGAGAGGAGAATTCTACTTTTCCTTTTTTTTTTTTCATTTTTTTCTTTTGATTTTTCAAGACAAGGTTTTGTGGGGCGTTTATCCACCAACCCTACAGATCCCCATGGTTTTCTTGAATGTGAGCAGCAGGAAATATTAGATAGAAGGATTTAGATTTTGGAGATGAACAAATAGAAAATAAAGGATAGCCTCAAGAAGGCCTGGAACCTATTCCAATGAGCCCTGAGTATCTCTGCCTCAGGTTATTTATAGAGACGCCAAGGGGTGGAGTGATTTTTTTTATATATTAAGAAAGGGGGTCTTGTGGGAGCCTGTTCTCAGATTCCTCGTGGCTTTACTCAGAAGATTTGCATAGAGAGGATGATTAGGACCATGGGCCTGAGTGCAGCTGTCTGAAATGGTCTGCACTTGGCTGTGCTGGGGGGAGGTCTTTTGCTCCACCACTTGGCATCTCTATAAATACCCTAGAAAAGTGTCAAGCCAATCAGGGTCCTGAACTCTGGAAATCCCCTCACCCCAACCTCTGCTATGATAAAAACCCTACCCCACCTGAGCTCAGGGCTCTCTGCTCTCACTGCTACATCAGACAGAGAGACCAAGCTTGGAGCTTGAAAATAAAGGCTCTTTGCTTTTACATATGGGATTTGGTTTCCATGATGGTCTTTCGGGGGTCCCTGTGATATGGGCTAACTCCAGCACTCAGGAGGCAGAAACAGTTGGAATTTCTGAGTTTGAGGCCAGCTTGGTCTATAGAATGAATTCCAGGTCTGCACAGATAAACCCTGCTTCAAACACACACACATACACACACACACACACACAAATCAAAGAGTAAGATCCACCTTTAATCTGGATCAAACCTTCTCATGGTAGTCTACATATATAAAGGCTATTGAAAGAGGAAGCTCTCTCTCTCTTTGCCTGCTTGCCCTAGCTCTGGCTACCAAGTTCATCCCTTTACTAACATTAGAGCCTACTTCCTTGGAATTTTGGTATATACTTGTAAAGAACATGTAAGGCCTAGGGTGAACAACCCTGGTCAGAAGTTATAAGCAATAGAATGATGTAAGTAAATCATAAATGGAGTAGTGATAAGCTATAAGCTATGTGTGGAAGTAGGGATAAGACTAGAAACCTAGCCAGAAAAGAATATAAAAGATGAAGCCTCGGGGCTGGAGAGATGGCTCAGCGGTTAAGAGCACTGGCTGCTCTTCCAGAGGTCCTGAGTTCAATTCCCAGCAACCACATGGTGGCTCACAACCACCTGTAATGAGATCTGGCTCCCTCTTCTGGCCTGAAGGGATATACGCAAGCAGAACACTGTATACATAATAAATAAATAAATTAAAAAAAAAAAAAAAAAAAAGATGAAGCCTCAGACCCAACCAAAAGAGCTCGTCAGGCCCTCGTATGAGACGACTCTCCTCTGCCAGAGACATGAGATCCTGTCCCCAGTGCAGACATGGCTGACCAGAGGAAGGCTGACCCAAGATCCAGAGGAACAGACTTGGTGAGTCCGGACCTGTATACCCAGAGAGGTACTCCCGCTTCCATTTGGGAGATGGGATAAATATTGCTTGTAATCTTATTGTGTGAATAAATGAGTGTTATACCAATTCTGAATAAGAATGATTATTCCTCACCCATAACTGGGGTATGTGCTCCGTACAATTGGCGTAGTTGGCAGGATTTGGGGCTTAAAGCCTCCTTGATAACTGAGCACTGAGGAATGTAAAATAAGTAGATCTCACTTAAATACAAAAGAATTGGCTATTACTCTGGTGGAGTAACAAATTACAGGAAACTAAATTTAAAAAAAAAAAAGGAAAATCCTCAAAATTAGTCTTGGGGAAAGATAATAGGACACTGAATGGATTTTAATAGAATCTTACAAATAGACTTCATAGGACCGTTAAACAACTTCAAGGAAAAATATTGCTATACCCTAGTAGACATAATGACAGGTCTCGGGATGGCCCGAGAAAGCACATACCCAAACCAAAACACAATGATACTTACAGTCTGGGGATGGTGCGCAGCATATGGAACACCTGATATAATACAATCAGACCAAGGAACTCATCTTACAGGAGCCAAAACCCAAAGAATGGCTAGAAACTTAAACATTCAATGGGACTTCCATAGAGCCTATACACCGACAGCAGCTGGAGCAATAGAAAGATGGAACAGAATGATTAAAAAACAGCTAGAGATGCATAAGGGAATACCACTGTCATTAGCAATAAAAATAGCAACTTATGAATTGAATACCAGACCCAGAATAAATAGGAAGTCACCAATAGAAGAAGTTATACAAAAACAACATACAATAGATTGTCCTACAGTTATAGATAGAGAAGTAATAAGGAATCCTAATTGCCTTTACAGGAGCGAGAAGAATAACAAATTATCCCCAGCAGAAATAATAGCACCAGGAATAGGAAGCAATATGTGGATAACTCAAGGTAAAAAGGACTTGAAATTAGCCAGGCTGGAGGATATAGCATAAATGTGTGTCAGGGAGGTAATATTCATAAGGGCAAACCTCCTGACAATTTGGCTAATAGCCATTGCAGTATACATAGTACTGCCTATCGGGGACTATGGGGGTTCAGCCCCTCAACAGTCCCCTCCCAGGGTCCGGGAAGAATCTACAACCAGCTGATAATTAATTTTTGACACAAAGAAATGAATCTATGTACACAAAACTCCTTAGTTCATACACTTTATTATTCTGTGATAGTTCTCTCTCTACACAGCTTCTATTCTGCTCTCACATCTCGCTCCTTTCTTGCCTGATTTCTCACTCTATTTATCTACTGTCCCCTCTAGGTTCTATCTTAATTCCTTCATCTAGTTCTGTCCCTTCTAGGTTCTCATCTATCTAGTTCTTTCCTTTATCAGTTCCTCTCCTAACTCCTTCTCTTTCATCTGGGTCTTCCTCATCTTGTTCTTCCCCACCTGGCTTTTCCTCATCTGGCTCTTTTTCATCTTCCTTCTCATTCCTCTAGTCCTCTCTTCTAGCCCTTCAATCTAGTTCTTCCCCATCTCAGTTTGTTCCTCTCAAGTTCTTACCCATCTAGTTCTTCCATTCTCTTTTCTCTTCTCCATCCTGTGCCCTAGAAGTCCCAGTATATAAAAGGAGTGTCCGAGCTAAATTGTGTAAAGCTATTACTTAACATCCACCTCTCCTAGGTGACTTGCACATGGGCTGTTATCATTGTTAGTCCTCGGAAGTTGGGCACCCACCTAAACAGTGTTTCCTTTAGTCCTTGAAAGTGGCTAAGGGAGATATCTGATTCCAGAGAAAGCCTTTCCCGAGGCTGTTCTCCAAATACCTGGAATGTGTATGTCCAGAGACAAATACAAATGAACTAGACATTGTTTAGGTATTTATTACTTGTATATATTGTATATAGTTATTGTACTTTTGTATATAGTTTTTCTTATGTTAGTTATAAGCTTTTTCTTTTTTTTTATTAAAATAGAAAAGGGGAAATATGGTGATATTTTATTTGTATTAAAATGTTATTTGTATGTTAATAAATAAAGTTGCCCAGGGGTCAGAGCTATTAGCAAGCCATAGGAAAGCAGGGCAGTGGTGGCGTACGCTTGTAATCCCAGCACTTAGTAGGCAGAGCTGGGTAAGTCTCTGTGTGTTCAGGGATACAGCTATTATTGGACACACATGCCTTTAATCTCAATACCAATCATGGAAAACCTGTAGGCCTATACAGACAGGCTGTGTCTTGCTACATCCCTCTAGTCCTTGTTCTACCACATCCGGATTTGTTAATGTGTTAGTCACATTTACTGATTTCATGCTGGCCTTATTTTTAACCTTGGAGGCTACTTTGCCCCACTGTTCTTCAACCTCATCTTGGTATTCTCTACCTGTCACCAGGGAGATGTTAGTCTTCTTAAATTTCTTAATTAATCTATTCATTGTAAGTGGTATACCAAGCCGTAAAAATATTTAATTAATTTTTTCCTACAGTACCACTCCCAGTTACTAATTCATTTAGACTGATTCAAGGAATCAGTTATCAATTTTTCAAATTTAAATCCACAATCCTTTCTATCCCTTTGGCCAGCCAGCGCCTCATTTAGCTCTTTCCCAGTACCTTCTGCTCTTCCCCAGAGGTCTGGGTTGGCATCAAGGTGTCCGGTATTCTTTTGGTACTCCACACCCTTAGGGAGGGTGGTGTTTCCCATCTACTTCTGATACTCTCTCTCCTACCAGTTCTTCCTCCTTGGACCTTCAGATTTTCCTTAGGTCCTCAGAGTTGACTTTGAAGAGTTGATTTCTCAGAGCAGCTTCAAGGTCACTTGCTGTAGCTAGAGTTTGCCTGCCTTGCCCACAGTCAGGACAAATCTTTGTCACCCGCCAGTCCCACATCTGCTCAGACCCAACCAAGTAAACACAGAGACTTATATTGCTTACAAACTGTATGGCCGTGGCAGGCTTCTTGGTTACTGTTCTTATAGCTTAAATGAATCTATTCCCATAAATCTATACCTTGCCACATGGCTCGTGGCTTACCGGCATCTTCACATGCTGCTTGTCCTGGCGGTGGCTGGCAGTGACTCCCTTTCCCTTCCTGTTCCCTTAATTCTCCTCTCTGTTAGTCCCGCCTATACTTCCTGCCTGGCCACTGGCCAATCAGTGTTTTATTTATTGACCAATCAGAGCAACAGATTTGACATACAGACCATCCCACAGCAGACCATCCCTTTTCTTTTTTAAATAGGAAAGTTTTAACTTTTACACATCTACAAAGCCAGCTTGGTATATTTGGGAATCTGGGCGTAGCTTCTCTTACTACTTCCTGCTGGAGGGGGGCGCTGTATCTAATGGGGACACAAAGAAAATTTTAGGATCATGGAGTAGTCCGTGAGGCTGTATCTTCTGAGCCAATTGCCTTGAAACAATTCTGGATGTTGGATCATCTGGGCCATGGTGTCATCAGAGACCTTTCAGGTGGTCTTGGCTGGTCAAACCTGATGCTGATGTATCTTAATCTGGAACAAATCCATAGCCTCTGGCTTTCTGTAGAAACAAAAGCAGAACCTCCTTTCCAAAGAAACATATCATTACATCCAAATTTTGAAATCAAGGTACCTTTAAAATATACATTTTGGCATAACTCTGTAGCTAGAGTTTTCCTGCCTGGCCCACAGTCAGGACAAACCTCTCTCACCTGCCAGTCCCACAGCCATTCAGACCCAACCAAGTAAACACAGAGACTTATATTGCTTACAAACTGTATGGCCGTGGTAGGCTTCTTGCTAATTGTTCTTACAGCTTAAATGAATCCATTTCCATTAATCTATACCTTGCCACATGGCTCGTGGCTTACCGACATTTTCACATGCTGTTTGTCATCATGGCGGCTGGCAGTGTCTCTCTCACCCAGCTTCCTATTCTCTCAATTCTCCTCTCTGTTAGTCCCACCTATACTTCCTGCCTGGCCACTGGCCAATCAGTGATTTATTTATTGACCAATCAGCAACACATTTGACATACAGACCATCCCACAGCATAACTCAATAGCTTTTACAATCAAATGTTTTTCTTCAGTTACAAATATCAAAGAAAACATAATCCAGATTCTCTGTGTGGTAGCCATCTTTATGTGGCTTATTTTTTATATTACCTGGAGTCTATTGCTTTAAACTGCAGCATTCTAAGCCTGAAATGGTGCTGTGGCTGCTGGCTCCACCCACTTCAGCTTCCCAACATGGCAGTGGTACCTGTTCCACCAGCTCTGGGAGCCATCAACTCTCAGAAATAGTGGGCCTATTGCTTCTATCAAAGCAATGTGTAGCCCAGAAACCTCTTTTTGTTTTGTACTAGCAAAGGCAAAATCCACCATGCAGCTTAATGTGCCACTTGCAGAGGCCTCATTCCCGCCATAATGCAGGTCGAGCGCACATGCCAGGAACCTGCCATAGTAGCTCAAAAATGCAGGCTGCCGCTAGCTTGAAAGAGACAACTAGGAACTGTTTTTAGCTCCATTTTAGAATCTTTTTACTCAGGTTTTAAGTGGAAACACTTGCCAACACGTTGGGTGCCATTTGTATTTGACAAATTCTGAGAAAATAATTCCATTATCTATCCTATTTTGGTAAGTCCAAAATGTATCTAATTCACTTTCTATCCTAATTAATCTTCAACTATAACTAACTAATCTTCAACTATAATTAACTTGTCTTCAATTCCCTCAGAGACCCAAGAAGGAAATAATATTAGCTAACAAAAATAAAAACAGGAAGTGCATGCAAGCAACTTCCAAAAAATTTGTGAATTGACAGAAACAGCCAGCTGCCTGGACAGTCACCTGAGGTTTCTCTGCAGTGTTTGGGGCATCATCTTCAGCCTATAGGCTTAGCGTATCTGACAGACTCATTTGTGAAGTAGGATGTACACAAGGTCAACAGTTCAAACTCACATTGGGTGAGAGCAGTCCATGTACCAGAAACACCTGGATTCCACTAGTGTCATGTCATGATTCAGAATTTTAAATTCTGGAAATTGTTGATGGTTTTTTAATTCAGCTGTCCATTCTTCTTGGCTGTGTAAATATGGCTTCATCTCAGCATCTCGTTCTTCTCCACATCCCTCTATCAAATGCCAGTCCACTAATGAGAGGCGTGAGCTTAGTTACTCTTCAAGAACAACTGTTTCAGCTGCTGTTCCATAGCACATCAGAAGCCATCGGCCCACTGCCTGTTCAGCTGCCTTCGAAGAAAAGGGCACTGTACCTTTTCCAGATTGTGAAGGCCACTTCAGGGATGGTGCCATATTGTCCTGGCCTCAGAAGATGCCTTTTGATAAAGCCATAACCACATTTGTTTTGGCAAGAATTAGTAGTCCTTTGTTTCACATCCTGTCTGTCCATTTTGTCCTGTTGATTCGAGGATACTTTGTTGTCCGGTGGCTAAGTTTTGCCACAATGAAAGTTAACTCCATATGCAGTTTCTTCAATGCCCATATTTTCTCTGTAGTAGATTGGTACTGCCAGGAGCCAACATGTCTCAAAAAAGAAAAATTTTCTAAGTTATTAAAACATTTTAAATGCCATATTCTATAGCTCTCTGAAGGGTTTGAAGATGACCTGTCTAAAATATATCTGCTCAATTTTGAAAACATATCTAATATGACTACAAGTTCTATTGTAATGTCTAACTACTAACTTTCATTTCTTTATATCCTAATAGTTGGTAATAATAACATTCAAGGATCAGAAAATTGCATTGTTAAATGAACGGTATAAGTACCATTAGAAATATACATATAGCATTTTCTAACAATATCAATTTCAATATATATAATTTGTATACAATATAAAACAATCCAATCCAATGTAAAGTATTTAAAACTAGTAATTGTCTTTTTCTTTTTGTTTCCTTTTTTTTTTAAACAAGAACTTTAAATCTAATCTCCTTTGCTTAGCCTTTTTCCTAACCCTTGACAACAACTTGTAACCAACCCCCCTAAACAATGAAAATTATCCCAGAACCAAAACCCATTAAAAAGACCAAAAAACCACCCACCCCACACCACCTGTTTGGGAATGTGGGCGTGGTATTCTTAAAATTGCTTCCTGCTGGGTATGGGCGAAGTTATCTTTATGCTGAAAGAAAAATTTTAGGTTAATTGTCAAATTCTAGGAAAGGTAACTATATCCTTCATTATCCAGTCTGTGTATAATGCCAAAGTTCAGGGTTTATCTCAAGTTCTTATTCAAGTAGTCTTTGAGACTGGATCATCTCACCTAGCCCTCTCAAAATCACTCTGAGCACTTTGTAGTTCAAAGCTGATCTGTAGATGATGTTTGTCAGCTTAGTGATATTATTATTGTCCACGTGGAATTGTTGTTGTTGTGGGGCCCCATCTTCTTTCTGGAGACTTCAGTTGATGTTAGGCCTGGCCGTGATTTCCTGCAGAAAACTGATAAGAGACTCAAACACAAAGACATATATATGTAGCTAATTGAAGCCTTTTTTCTTTCTAGAATTAATTAATACTCTATATGACCATTCATATCTTAACAAAGTTAAAATGTATATATATATATATATATATCTAAATATATATATATTAATCTTGTAAATTTTGATATAAAATTTATACTTTAAGAAAAGTTTAAAGAATCAGACTAGAATCAAAGAATTGAGATCAGTAATAGAGTAGTCCCTTAATTAATTTGTCTTTTCTCCTGTCCCATAGCAGAAGATGGCTCTTTTCTTCTGGCATGATACAGGGAGTTTGCATTTTCCTTTTAACAATCCACTTCTCCTTTGCTGGGCCATCCATGTGTCCCTCCTAAGGTCTTTCTCTGTTAGCTAGCCTCCCTGGATCTGCAACACAGATATTTCTAACATAGCTGTCTCATTGATGCTCAAATAAGATTAGGTGAAACATTACATCAGTAAAATATTCTTTTCAGATTATAAGCATACTTTGTTTGAAGCATAATGGAAAACAGGAGAAATTGAATAATAAATCCTATTTCCAAATGAAAATGATATACTTATATCTCTTTTGTTTTTCCTTTTTTGTGTGTGGAATGTGTTAGTTTATTCTGAGGACTAAACACTTGTTCATAACACTTTCTCAGAAACACAAATGAATGCCAGAGAATAGTTTCCATGAGTGAAGTTGGTTGCTGCTAAGTCTCAGGTCCTGAGTTCAATTTCTAGGAAACTCATATTACTTTACAAATTTTTCTCTTATTTCTACACTTGTGTTGTGTCACACACTCCAACACCAGCACATACATAATTTTAAAACCCAAATTAGTGCCATTGAGCTCACTTGCAGCCAAATGATTCCTCAGCTTTCATTTCTAGAAATCACATAGAATAAGTAGATAATGGACACCAATAAGTTGTCCTCTCATTGCAACATACACATCATAACAAAGGTATATACACAAAAACATAGTTCAAACACTTTTCAATGGATGTAATTAACAATGCAAAAAAAACTAATAATTGAGAACATATCAAGAGATTTTGCAATTTAAATTATTATAGAATTTCAAAAAATATTACTGTTCCTTAAAACACTGATGGTTCCTTTTTAAATCTTATTTAATCATTAAATTCTCTGATTCAAACAGATCATTTAAAAAATATACCTTGGTTGGGCTTAGAGTTTTCATGCCTGTAATCCCAGCATTTAGGAGATACTCTGCTTCCCTGATACCTGCAAAAACCTTTGTTTAGGAGCCCTGAATTGTGGTGACTCCAGATGACATTCATGCTCTTAGGAGATCCTGAGATTTAAACAGAAGTCACCCTAAGGGTGGGTCACCCAGGAAATTACAAATAGCTGTGGAGTATGGAGGAATTGTTAGGGAGGTATCTTTGGGTGTAAGTGGTTAGTGTGACTCTGAGGACAACCTGCCTCCTATTGTATTCTCTGTATCCACTCACCTGTGGTGGGTTAGCCATCTCCAGGTCTTCCACTCTTTCCTTTTTTGGCAACTACATGTACCTGTCATTGACAATACCTTGCAGCCCCCACTTTTCAGCCTCCACTTGGATGTTAAAGCTCTTCAGTTCCCAAACTGACATTCCTGTAACCTGCCTTCATGGCAGAAATAAGCATATTATAAAGAGACATTTATACCACTTGCTTTGGCTAACAACTAGCAAAGGAGTGGAACACATGATATTCTAATTTTCCTGGGAATCACATTGTGGGAAAAGACTGAGTCTTCAGTATGAAATGTCTCTACTGAAGAAACATTTACTCCTTATCTGAACAAATGGCAGGAAAGACAGTGGCTGAAAATGGTGGAGAGTTTTAGAGATGGGAAAAATTAATTATATAGCTTCATTAGATTATTTATTTTTGCTTATGTTTTGCCTTCTAGCTAAACCTCTTAGAAGCCCAAGGATGGATTAGTTACCTTGTGTTTCCATCACTGTTCCAAATTAGTAAAACTGAATAAATATCATTTTTCAGTGTTTATTAATAATATGCTTTCTTTTTATTTTCAATTCATTTCTTCTTTCTTTTCTTGTTTAAAAAAATAGTCTTATTATGAATTCCAGATTGATCTGAGACTCACTATACATTAAGCTGTCCTAGGACATGAGATCTGTACACCTTGCTTTCAGAGTGCCTGCATTATAGGTGGGAATGTCACAATTGAATAACTTCATTTTTTTAAGTGGCTTAATAAGGATGAGTGACTGAGCCTGGATGGTTAGAGTAGCAAGGACACAGGCTCTGGTCCTAACTACACTAACAGAAGGTTCCCATCAAATGCCTTAAAGTTCATTGCCTTCCAACTATGAGCAATATTGTTTTTCTTTATCATTGATTCTGTTATAAATCATCAAGGAAGTAGTGTAGGGTTCTGTCCTTATTCTACAGATAATAAGATCCAGGATCACAGAGATATTTGATTTTTTATATGGGTAAATGTAACTTTTCATCTTGCCCAACCTGTCATACTCACTAAATGAAACTGAAGCCACCTAGGCCAGGCATAGTGTCACAGGCCCACAATCATGGTATTTAGAATGTTGAGCCAGAAATTTCAGAATTTCAAAGACATCCAAGGTGAACAAGATCAGTTAGGTTTGGTGTGAGGCCCTCAGAACCAAGGGAGACTTTGATTGGCTCAGGGCAGTGTCCATAGTCTTCCCTGCAGCTCCAGAACTTCAAGGCCACAGCTCCAGCAAGTGTCAGCTGAGTTATTGACATCCAGGTTTTCTATTCCTGATAATGTTTCCTGACTAACACAGCCTAGATCAATTTTGGGTCAGACTCCTGATGCTCATTAAAAAGTAGAATTCTGCGTATGAGAGAATTAGCCACAGGCAAGGATGAGCTCCCTAATTGCTTATCTGTGGGGCGTTTACCCACCACCCCCACAGTTCCCCAGAGTTTTCTTGAGTGCAAGCAGCAGGAAATATTAGATAGAAGGATTTATTGCGGAGAATCTTGCAGAGATAAACAGATTGAAAATAAAGGATAGCCTCGAGAGGGCCTGGAACCTTTTCCAACGGGCCCCAACTGTCTCTGCCCCAGGGTTCTTATAGAGATGCCAAGGGGTGGAGCAAAAGACCTCCTCCCCCAGCACAGCCAAGTGCAGACCATCTCAGACACCTGCACTCAGGCCCGTGGTCCTAATCATCCTCTATGCGGACCTGCTGGGTAAAGCCACGAGGAACCCGAGAACAGGCTCCCACAGGTCCCCCTTTCTTAATATATAAAAAAATAACTATTAATGGCTTACAGCAATCTCCATAGCTGTTACACCTCCCAATATGGGAGTAGAGGATGATAAAGATGGCATTTCTCTTTTGAATTAGGTCCAAGGTGACTATAGCAGTCTTAGCTGCCTCAAGCCCTTTCTAAACCAAAAACTCTTAAGGCGACTACAAACTTAAAGAATCCCTTAGCTTCATCATTACCATTAACAGGTTAACATAAATACTGCTGTACATAGTCACAATTCTCTCAATCTTACACCTCAAAGCAAACTCTTAACAGAACCATTTGAATTAGCATATATGGTGCTATATATAGTTAACAATTTTCTCCGTCTTACTTTAACTCAATCATTTGAATTTTCTTCCTAACAGATCATAGGAAAAACTTCGATGTATTCACATCAAACTTAAATGTTTTCTTAACTCCACAAAACCAGGGTGCATTAATATCAATAGGTTAAACATAATTTCTGCAAACATACATTCCACCTTAATTCACTCATAACTCCTCCTTTTCTTTATAATTTTTAAACAAAATCTCAAACCTAGTTAGAAAAACCCCAAACTTACACAATTCCTACAAACCCATATTGAAAAGCAATATTCTCCATCTAACCATTAATACTTTGAAAATTTTTAGCACAACATCCAAAAGCAGTTTCTTAATAAAACTCTATATACTTTAAAAGTAGTCTCTTAGTATACCCCATTTGCCTTTCTTACTAACAAAACGTGGCATTAATCCACTCAAACAATTTTTAAATTAAGTAGACTAAGGAATATTAACTCTCCCTTTTCTAATAATTTTTTAAGCAAAATCTCAAGCCTAGTTAGAAAACCCAAACTTTTCTGTTTAAACAGTTCCATTTGTAACACAAAACCAGTTCCATAATTCCATTTTTAACCCAATTCCAGCAAACAGTTCCTAGGTCATTACTATGAATAAACTCAAAATTGTCCCATTGCAATGAAATCTCTATTGTTCATTTCATTTCTTAAGTCTTAAAATTCAAATGATAAATTCTGGTACTAGCCTTCCAAATATGAGAAGTCCATAACCAAAATCTTTTTTAATTTTATCTCATTTTAAGTTCAAAAAGTTCAAACTAGAAATAAATTCTGGTATCAGGCTTTCACTTCCAAATATGAAGAGATGTTTTTCAACCAAAACATTTTGCAGTTAACAATTTTAGTTCAAACAAGCATCTCTGCAACTTTTTTCCTCAAGCCAGAGACCTTTTTAGTTATAGTAATATTTTAAACTGCACCATTTTTGCTGTTAGCTCAGGTTTTTCTGTATTGCGTTGATTTTCCACGGATCTCAGCTGCGGATGCCTTGTTGCGCTGGTTCTGGCGTCCACCATTCTTAGCTTCTTAGCTGCTTCTGGAGGTTTTGAAAACCGCTCAGACTGCCTGCTTTGCAGTCTGCTAGGACACTAACTTCTGTATCTCAGGTTTTTTTTCATCATATACATTAAGCATAGACTCACACTCAATATATACACTTTTTTACAAACTCACATATAACATTTTTTTGCCTTGCAAAGCATTTAGACTCATATTCAACATTTACATTTTACAAACTCACATAACGTATTAACATCTACTTATTTATACTCCTTAAGGAAACTATAGAACTACTTTAGCAAATATATTTCTTATTACTTATATACTTATATTCATTCCATCTTATTTCTTATTTAAACTTACATTTACAACTAGCATCTTTACTTCTTACAAGCTTATTACTACATGTCTTAAGACTACCTTAGATACTTCTTGCAAGCTTATATATATTCTTAAAGGAACTCTATAGATCTATTTTACAAACTTATAGAGGGCTACCATTAGCATATATTTAACTTATTAATTACCTAAAGATTTCTTTTTTTTTTTTTTTTTTAAAGATTTATTTATTTATTAGGTATACAGCATGTATGACTGCAGGCCAGAAGAGGGCACCAGATCTCATTACAGATGGGTGTGAGCCACCATGTGGTTGCTGGGAATTGAACTCAGGACCTCTGGAAGAACAGTCAGTGCTCTTAACCTCTGAGCCATCTCTCCAGCCCACCTAAAGATTTCTTAACACAGATCTAACAAGACAAAATAATTTCTACAAACTCACATCTTATTTTCATCTTTTTCTACTTCTTACTCTTAATTATCACTATCCCTATTAGAAAGATTCTCTTAACTAGACAGGAAGTACGTACATCATTTCTAAAGTTTAGAGTTTATAGTCAGCTTTGCTATAAAACACTGGGATTTAGTGAGTGTTGTTATAGAGTTTGATACTTGTTGCTGGGGGATTGTAACATTCTGGGGACAAAGCCACACCCCAAAGTTGCCAGTTCTCTCAGCCGTTCTGGACCGGCAGAGATGCACTGTCAGCGATAGACAGTTTTTAACTAGAGGCTGTCCCTTCACCCAAATTCATAATAGTCCCCTAAGTGCTTCAATTCAGACAAACGTTTCTATTACAGCAGTACTTTTGGTTTGTTCTACTGAAAAACTTCACTTCACGCTGAGGGTGAAATTACCATATTTAGCTGCTGTAAAGCTCTTCGCCAAATACTGCACAGCTATTAGGTGATATAAAGTATTTTTCTAAAGGAGCTAGTAAAGCCACAAGTGGCACAGCTCCGAACTGTATTTAGTATTTTCGCTTCATTAGCTTTAACTCCTGATGTTATTAGCAGCTGTAATATTTAGCATTGATTTCTTATAAGGAACTTTCAGGTGAAGCAACTCTTTTGTAAGACAGCTTTTCTGAAGTTTGTTTCCCATCTATAAAGCAGTCATTTCTTTTTTGAATGCCTGTTTCCTTGTCTCCTTATTAAATTTGCAAAGGAATTACTCATAGCAGGCAGTTTGTTCAAAAGGTAAAGAATTTTTAATTTCACATAAGTTTCCTTCATATCTAAGACAACATTCAGTGTATAAACTGCACAGTGGCTTGTCTGCTCTTATAGGTAGCTTTTTGTCATCCAACTACCGTAAAAACTTTGCACAGCTATTAGGGTAAATAAGGCATTTTACCAACGAAGCCCCAAACCACGAAGCACCTAGTTCCGTATCCTTTCAATTTTTCATTGGAACTGATACTTAAACTCTTAGACGACTTTCCTCCTTATTCTTTTAAAATCTGTATTTTAAGTTTACCATGAACGTATTTTCGAGCTGACAAAAGTGTTTCAGGGCAATGTCGCCATCTTTAGTGGAAAAACTACCTTTCCCAGAATGCATTTCCCTTATATCTGTCCACAATAATATCAGTCCCTTGTATCATTTCCCCTATATCAGTCGTTTCCCATAGTTCTTTTTGGATCTGAGAGTCAACTTCTAAGTTCTTTTTTACCAGACTTGCTTACAAATTCTTGCCCAGGAGATTTGAACAAGCATTTTACATTTTCGATTATGGGACATTGGGAGGGTTCTGGTCTCTCCTTAGCTGGCTTTAACAAGTGTCTCTCCTTCTTTTGACACTGGCCCTGGATCAGAACCACACCTGCCTCATTAGCTGGCATCGAGGTGGGCAATCTCCGATAGCAACTTTCCTTGGGGCCTGTGCTTGCCTTAGCCAGTCAGTGAAAAACAAACATTTACAACAGAGTTTTTCCATAGCTCCTTCAGAGATTTTCTTCCACTGATCTCATTTTGCTTGTTCCTTCCTTACCCAGATGCAGAGCTTCAGGTATCTGTCTGTGGCTCTGTACCTCTGCTAGCTGCCTTTGGAGGTAGGGGCTTTTTTTCTCCCCCCGAATCTGCCTCAAAATCTAGCAGCTTTTTCAGGTCATGCATTTTCTGGGGAGGATTATGTCCCTTATGTTTCTTCGGAGTCTTTTTCCCAGACCGTTTCCAGTTTGGTCTCAGTTTATCCCCTCTACCCCAGAAACAGTTTCTGACACTACAGTGGTGGCTTTCCCTGCTCCTGAAGGTAGGGACTTTTTGTCTATTTGTTTTCTGGGTCTGTGTGGTTTGCGTACAGACTGAAAATCTAACAAGGGATGTTTTTGCCATTTCTAAACTCCCATTAGGACAGGTGTTTTGTCTCATCAGGCCTTCACCTGGCCCAGTCCCCCAGTGGGTTGCATTTGTTTGTCTGGGTGCTCAAGGACAGAGTTTATGCCAGAGGCAATCACCTCTCAGGGCTACACTCTCTCATCTCACTAGGAGTTAGTTGAAACAAAGCTTTTCTCAAAGAGATGCTTTCTCTGACAGAAAAAGCGTTACTCCTGGATAGTTCTGTTCTGCCCTGGCTGGGCTCTTTCCTCAGACAGCGTTCTAACTCAGCAGCACAACTGCTTCAGACACAGTTCAGCTTTACTGTTTTCCCAGAAAGGTCCTTACTTTGATAGAAAAGCTTTTTTCTCAGATTTCTTTTTTTCAGCTGTGGACCTATCAACCCTGGACTTGTAGGAAAGCAGGCAACTGTGCTGTTCCCACTGGCTTTAGTTTTGTTTGTCCATTAGCAATCTTCCCCTGGGTCCTGCACCTTCCTGCCTCAGCTCTGTGCTCCAGGAAGTTTGCAACTGCAGGAACCCTAGTATCCCCGAAATGCACTCCAACTCAGAGACGCTGGCCAGTCACCTCTGGGTTTTTGGTCAGAAGCGAGGATACAATGCTAACAGTTTGCATTGCTTCAGGGGATCTTTGCATTAGGACGATTAGGAGCATCTTTTCAAAGATGCTCACTCAGAAACAAAACCCTTGATGCCTCAGCTCGGCTGGCTGTAACTGAAAAGCTTGGCTTTTTTGCTTTTCTTAGGTAAAGTTTCCTGCCCTTTTGGGCTCTTTGTAGCTCTTTACCCACACTCTCCCAAGTGTTTCCCTCAGGGTACTCAGACCCACTGTCTTTTACTAGTTTGAAGAGACAGAGCTTAGAAGAGGTTTTTAGGAACTTGTCCCTGCCTCCTGCATTGCAGGGAGGATTTTTAAAGCTTTAAAGAGAACTTAGAGGTTTTGCTGTCTTAAGAGGTTTACTGTTTTCCCTTAGAACTAATCACAGGTGGCCCCTATACTATTATCTTCAGGTGATTCTAATTTTTGTCCTTCTGCGAGAGTTCTGAAAGGCTTTAGTTTTTAAGTTTGAGAGCTTTTGAGAAAGATTACGGCTTTTTAGAGAGATTTTTTCCCCCCAAATTTTCCAAGAAAAGCTTTATAGTTTGAGAAAGATTTTTTTTCCCCAGGAGAAAGACCAACTTTTCCCAAAACTTCTGAACTTTAAACTTTGACTTCTTACACCCCCATTTTTGCCTCAGGGAGAAATCACTTTCTCCTGCCACTTGGACTTAGCATTTTAGCTGTCCCCAGGTCAAAAGCTTCCATAGGAAACTTTTTATTCCCCATAAGCTCAAAGAAGAGCTTTTTTACTACCCAAAAAGCCCAAAGAAAAATTTTTTCCCCAGTTTGCATTCATAACCCCCAAAGTTAGAAAATTGAGTATTTCTGTCTAGTTGCCTTACTTATTTTTTTCTACACAATCTTATACTTCTAAGTTTTTCCTACACTATATTACTACACTATATCTTATACTTATTTTTCACAGATAGAAATTGAGAAAGGGATAGAAGATAGAAAATTTTGACAGAAGAGGATTTTGCGCTGCAGCATCAGACATCCTTCCAGTCCGCTTTCCTCTTCTCTTGAGGATAAAACCCCTGCCTCTCAATAATATATATAAAAATATATATATTTTTCATAACACTGGTATGCCTTATCCACTGGCA
Organism: Peromyscus eremicus; assembly: GCF_949786415.1. Lineage (NCBI taxonomy): Eukaryota > Metazoa > Chordata > Mammalia > Rodentia > Cricetidae > Peromyscus > Peromyscus eremicus. The sequence continues at coordinate 14,560 of NC_081432.1, read as the reverse complement.
GGGCTGACTCAGCATTTTTGCCAAAAACTCTGTAATAAAACTATTATTTTTCTTTATTTTTAGTCCCTATTACTTTGTCTTTACTCCCTGTTCATTTATCTTTAGTCCCCCCTTTTTTTCTTTAGTCCCTGTTCATGGCGCCATTCTGTGGGACGTTTACCCACCACCCCCACAGTTCCCCAGAGTTTTCTTGAGTGCGAGCAGCAGGAAATATTAGATAAAAGGATTTATTGTGGAGAATCTTGCAGAGATAAACAGAAAATAAAGAATGCACTCGAGAGGGCCTGGAACCTTTTCCAACGGGCCCCGACCGTCTCTGCCCCAGGGTTTTTATAGAGATGCCAAGGGGTGGAGCAAAAGACCTCCTCCCCCAGCACAGCCAAGTGCAGACCATCTCAGACACCTGCACTCAGGCCCGTGGTCCTAATCATCCTCTATGAGGACCTGCTGGGTAAAGCCACGAGGAACCCAAGAACGGGCTCCCACACTTATCCAATGCTTTGTGTTCAGCCCTTAAATTATATACACACAACCAATAGAAATGGATTCAGCAGGATTTGTTCACTTATCTGTGCATACTTAATCACACATACCTAACAAGGAAGAAATTGGAAGAGAAGAATTTGTGAAGGAATGGAGACAGGACAAGGGAGGGGAAAGTGATGTAATACATTTTAATTAAAATGTATGAAAATAAGTTTTAAATAAAAATTAGCTAGATTAGAGATGGCTTAGAAGTTAAGAGCACTGGGTGCTGATACAGAGGACACAGGTTCCATTCCCAGAAACCACTTGGTAGCTAACCATCTCCTGTAACACCAGTTCCAAGGGATCTGATGACCTCTGATGACCTCTGCAGGTACTGCACATAGACACTTGCAGGCAAACACCCATATTCATAGAATAACAATAAAGCTTAAAATATACAGAATTCCCTACAGTGATGTCAAGCCCTAAGACAGACAGCAGCCAAGGCTAGTTAAAATCAACTCCTGGTCCATTAAAGAAGCAACTGTGTGCTTCCTCTGAGGCAGCATGCTCAAAGGCAAAAAAGCAGCTTTATTCTGAGGTTAGACTAGCTCAGCAAGACTGTTTATCTATGAACAGCATCCACAGTACTGATAGGTGCCTTTTCCTTGATGTTTTTCATATTTGTGTTCTCTGCCCTTTGTATGTATGAGAATTAAAGGCAATGATATATCTGTTAAATGTATTGATCCATGTTATAAATGTAGATTGTAATATATGAATCTAAAAGATAAATTTTCTCTGTAAATCTTCATCTGGCTAAGTTGCTACACTTGCAGTCTCCTGACCCTATTTAAATTGTTCAAAGTATAACTTGGGGTGGGTCTGATCCTAAGAGACTTAAAGGATGATATCATATATGGAATGCAAAATCTGTTCTTGGCTAGCTCCTCATTTAGCATTAGGCAGAAATGGATGCACACAGTTACTAAAGAGATTTTTGTTTATTAATCATTTAGGTACGTGGAGTGATTTCTTCCTGGGAAGAAATCATGTAGAGAACCTTGACTAATACAGTTGTTTTATTTTTTTTTCATCTACCCAGAGGAGCATGTGCTGGCTAACAAAAGTGCTCATAAAGACATTCTTCCTAGCTCCATTATGCTCTATGTATTCAACTTTCCATGAAGACTACATTTTATTATTATTCATTTGCCAAGAGTTTGCTCTGAATTTCAGGAATGAAACTAAAGCAATGGAGCTATCATCCATCTTTCTGATGGGAGAAAGAGCATTTATCTTGTTTGTGATCTAGTTCCTGCTTTTCTTTGCTGGTTGTCTGAAGTCCCTGTGACAACCAGGTAAAAAGGTATCTTCATTTCACCTGACCTCAGTGTGAAGGCACAGAACAAATATCTCCTTTTGTGTCCTTAAATCTCCCTTTAATTGTTAATGTTCTGGGCACCCTTCCACCTGTGTGACAGAAAATCACTCCACAGAATAGTGATCTGTACAAGCTATCTAGCCACATTGTGTCCAGGAAGAAGAAGGGGAAGTGCCTATGGAGGGCAGAAAGATAGCAGGTTCTGCTATTGGAGCCAGGGGCAAGTGCTATTGAAATGCAAATCTCTGTTGATCTAGAAAAGGTCTTTGTTTAGGGTGCAAAGTTGGGTCAGGAATCATTGTGCTATGTCCTTAAGCACATTCTAACCCTGTGGGAGGTGCTCTTGTCACTCAGGCCTTACTAGCCAATCAGGCTCTCCAGGCAACCTGCCAGTCAGAAGTGTTGCAGGGCTCTTCCAGATGCCAGTCATAAGGTGCGGCTTTAAAGAGGAGCTGGTGCCAGTAATTTTGTGTGCTGTGCTGCAATTGTTGCGGTAGGGAGCTGAGCAGAGAGCTTGGGTGAGCTGGGAAATCGGGACATGGTGAGTGAGGAGCTGCTGTCCCCAAATGGAGAGGAGCAAATGGTGAGTTGCGGGAGCCAGTGTGGTGGATCCTTCCTAGATCTGGGTGGGAGCCTGCAGCCAGATTCCCTGTTCTGAGAGGTCCTATGTGGTCTTTTCAACTCCCTGTACTCAAGGGCAGGCTTCTAAATAACTTTGATCCATGGGCTGCATCTGTGCACAGCTTTAGGAGCAGGGAGCTGTGTGTAGAAACATCTTAGCAGTCAACTTCAACATGCTTTTGGTGCATTCATGAAAAGCAGGTTGCCAAATTCAGAGAAACCTAGTTTCTCTGGTATCTTGTAGATGTTCAGCACTTTGCATTTAACCTTTATGTGTAAAATACATTGACAGTTAATTTCGTGGAGCCCCAATCTTAAGGCATGTCATGTCATAAAGTTCCAATTTTCTTCTTGAGAAAAGAATAGTTCAGAGAGATGGGCAATGTGACACCAGGTGACAAATATTTGAAAAATATTTGCTTCAGATTCAGAAAACCCAACTCCTTCCACCATATGGAGCTAAGGTTATGAGCTCCAAGGCCACTGTGGGTTTAGTCAGTAATGTTCTTGAGATATCTTGTGATCATCTTGTGCATCATTGTTTGATTAGCCTCCTCCTGATTGTGTCCCTTTGTATGACAGTTTCTGTTGACTTCATTGAAGTCTCTTATTTCCTTCCATTTCCCTCCTGAATGTAGTATACAAGATGCTATTCTTCTTAAGAAGCTTAATTGGCATGAGACATGCTTGTGCAAGACCTCTCCAAATGAGCTTTTGTGTTTTCTACTTTCTACTTTTCCTATCTTTCTCATCCCCTGGCACTTTCATCTCAGGACCCTGTCACTGAAGAATGACCTGTTGTATCAGATCACTGGTGTACTTAAGAAATAATTCTGGGAGTTTCTTTGCTGTGTAACTCACCCATCTGCCTAAGTGGCTAGATCTACAAGTTAACTGTCTCTATTTAAATTGTTCAAAGTATATCCTTGAACATGAACCTAAAAGAAAGTTAAGAATGGCAGCATATATGGAATGCAAAAATCTGTATAGGTTGTCTTCTCTTTGAGTATTAGCCATGCATAGTATCATTAAAGTGATTTTTTATTAATCTTGTAAGTGTGCAGAGTGATTTCTCCCTTGGAAGGCATATTAATTCTAGAACAGCTGCATTTCCAGCCTTTTAGAAAAATGTTTCTGAAATAAGCTTTCAATAGTTTGTGATTGTTAACTTGAGCCAAAGAATATTGAATTTTCAATTAGGGAACTCTCCAATGCAGATATGTTCAATAAGTCCTGTGTTGACTCAGGTGGCCTTGATTCCAGCCTGTTGCTCTCCAGGGCAATGACCTTGCTGTCCTCAATCTTACACCTTCAACATTCTTAAATTAAATTACTGGGCCACCTCAGAGTTTTTAAATTATCAATTTGAGTCTTGTAGCTGACTATTCATTGCAGTCACAGAAAAAGGATTTGCATGTGGAGCATGGCTTCTGCCTTCAGACCAGAATATGAGGAATAGTTTATTTTGTACACTGTAGGAGGAAACAGGGCAGGCAATCAGCTGCTTGAGTTACCATTATGAAATTGTGGACCTGATTGTGGGAGAAGTGGTTTTATAATTACCCAGCATCTTTTAATCAATGGTGTGTGAATGAACACAAACCACATTGGTGGGGTATAGTTTGTGACTGTCAACTTGAGTCAAAGAATACTGAATTTCCAATTATGGAGCTCTCCAATGCAGATATGTTCAATCCTGCTTGACACAGTTAAGTCAGCACAGAGGATTAAGAAAGAAACAGGCCATTTGACTGTAACTTTTCCTTTGTGTCTGGTTACTGATCTTAGCAGCCAACATGTGCTTATGGGAAAGGTCAGTCTGTCTCTTACTAGTGGTATTCTCTACTATGGTAGGGCCTAGTCTTTTCCAATGTTATATCTTAAGAATAAATTATTTTTATCATTTTATAAAGTCAATTATGAGTATAATTTTTTAAACTTCATTTTCTTTTTTTTTTTTTTTTTTTTTTTTTTTGGTTTTTCGAGACAGGGTTTCTCTGTGTAGCTTTGCGCCTTTCCTGGAACTCACTTGGTAGCCCAGGCTAACCTCGAACTCACAGAGATCCGCCTGCCTCTGCCTCCTGAGTGCTGGGATTAAAGGCGTGCGCCACCACCACCCGCCTTCATTTTCTTTAAATGCATTGCTATTCTATTTTCTAGCTGTTTCTGTTCTCCATTGTTTCTCAGTCATTAATACTATCATTGCTTTTTTTCCTCAAATGTTGTTGATTATTTATATCTGTGTGGTGTCTCCTGTATTTTAGGATTGCCTCATGCTATGTAATTGAGAATTGCTTTGAACACCTAATCCTACCTCTGCTGCCCAGTGCTGGGAAGACAGTCCTGCAACTCCTTCCAGGCTGGGCTTTGACAAGTTAATGAGTGTCTTCCAACCTTTCTGGCTTTTATTGGGAACAAATAAGAGAAGAGGGACCTTTGCAAAAATTGAGTTCATTGAACAACTCTGAATCTGGTGTAGTGTGACAGTGCAGAAATGGAGGGGCAGAAAGGAGGATGAAAGAATGCTTTACTGCTGGTCCTTGACTAGTGAGTGAGAAGGAAAATTAGATCAGTTTATGAATGTCCTCCAATATTTCTGCCTTTTATTGGGCACTTACAAATGAAGAGGTGTAGGGATAATGCCCGTGCTACCATCACCCGTTCACCATGTCCGAGCGAGGGGCTGTGGATTAAAAAATAAGGGACAAGAGACAGTGGGTCATTTGCCCCAGCAGAATGCCAAATGCCGTTTATTGAAAGAGGGAGGAAACCTTAAATACAGGCTTACAGCACAATGGGAGAACCTCAGAGGGCAGAAGTTTGCTGTTGATGTTTACATTCTTGCATCTAAGCTGTTAATGCCCAATATGCAGGATACACAAACAAGGAACTTCCCTTAAGTGTTCAGGAGGGTGGATACCAGCAGGGAATTAGCATAGGAAAGACATCTGGTCAAGGTCAGCAAGCAGGCAACGGCTTTACTCAATATGGGAGGAGACCAGGGCCCTACAAAAAAGGACCTGTGCAAGGACTGAGTTCACTGACCAACTTTGAAGCTGGTGCAGTGACAGTGCAGACAGGGAGAGGCAGGCAGGAGGGTGAGTGTGGGAGTCCCCAGAGGTTTCCTAGTAAGATTTGAGCTTGCTTTACACAGCAGGGCTGCATTAAGGGATGGCTTGACCACATGATTGGTTACCAGGTGTTTGAAAGGGTCTGCACTTGGCTGTGCTAGGAGGAGGTCTTTTGCTCCACCCCTTTGCATTTCTATAAATAGTCCTTTAGCAGAGACAGAAGGGGCTGGTGGGTTTTGACCCAGGCCCACCCAAGGCTATCCTATGTTTTTATCTGTCTCTCTCCCCTCTATATTTCTATCTAAATACTTCCCACTTCTCTCTGCTCAAGAGTAACCTGGGAGAAAAAGTGGGGGTGGGTCCCTCACAGGTGACGGCTTTCTTGATTTAACAACAATTGAGATTAGCAGTGTAGAGTCAGGTAACCAATTTTAGGTGATCCATAAATGTCCTGACTGGTCATGTGTTGGGAACCACAGACTAGGACAATAAAAAATCTGGATAAAGGACTGACCTTATTGTGAAACCAAATTACTGTAGTTACACTAGTTCAACCAAAATTGAAGATTGTAGCCCTGCCTAGCCAGACTGTGATTTTTCTGGTTTAAAAGATTACTCACACCTGAGAGAAAAGGTGTGAGTAATCCTTGGTGTGCTCTCATACAAATCCCTAGTCTCTGGGGCACATGGCCATAAACCCTGTTTCAAGTTTTCAAAATAATTATTTAAGGTTATAGCTATGTAATATCCACAGTCTCTTTCCTGCCTGCAAGCCCTTTCTTGATCCCTCATTGTTTTCTAATCCATGGCCTCTTTTTGCTTTAACAACAGTTACTGTTTGAATGTGACCTATGTTTGGCTGCAGGACTTCCCAGCTGTGAGGCAACAGGTTGGCTACACTGGACATTGAGTGTTTAATGGGATATTCACCCAAAGACCCTGTTCCTTGGAAAAGGAACAGAAAGTGCTCTGGGAGACTGGAACAATTTCTACTAAAATACAAATTACCCAGATTAGGGCCCTGTCTGCCCCTAGAGTGGAAGGGCAGAGCTGGGAAGGCTTGTGCTGCCTGTATCATTAGATCATCCAGTAGGGGAGCTGCTAATGTCCTGTGGCCCACCTGGGTGAGGTTACCTAATGTGGAATTCTGGAAAGGCTTAGCAATGAGGATTAGCAGTAGGATGGAGCTTGCAGGTTCTTTCCAGGATCTCCTCTGGTCCTGCTGTAGGGAGCTGTGAAGGAGATCACAAGCCATGTCATGGTGAATGTGGGGACCACTGACCCCAGACCAGAAGGACCACTTCTGCTGAGTTGTCATTTCTGCTGGGACTGGGATGTACCATGAGCCATACTGTGGTTCTCTTGGTCCATTTGGTGACCTGGGCAGTAACCCTTTTCTCCTGAGCCTCCCCAGATGTGAATTCCCTAGGGAGGAGGGGACTCTGTCATTCTGGCTATGGAAGGGCATAATGCTTGTAATATATGTGTCCAGTGTGCACACACAAGCATTTATTTTGGTATGCAATGGGAAGACAGATTGGAAAATTGAAAACATTCTGGTTTCTAGAAGTTCTGAACATTTCTTTCCACTTCATGTTTGTCTTATAAATGTTGCAAACAGTTTTGAAACTGGTAGAAAGGAAGTGATGGGATCATCTTTCAGAAATATGTGATTAGAATGTTTTTAAATTTCTGATATAGGGTTGACCTGATTCAGGGAAGTTTAGTTCCAGGGGAGAAAATAAGTTGCTGAGATATTTCAGGTGTGTGTGGTGTTTGGCAGGTGGATAGGGCAGATTCTACATCTTGTCCCATAAACCATGTAGTAGAAAATAAATGTTAAGTTATTCTTCTACATTGTTTTATTTGTGGGCATCAGTGGGGCTGTGTTTGCCTGCAACTACAACCAGATATGAGTTTGCAGAGCCATAGGAGGAGATCATCTCCATTTTCAGCAAGAGCTCTAGAGCATGGGTCCTCTCTGTTTGGAAGAAATATCAGTAGCTAGAGGGCCAGAAACAATAGTTTAAGAGTCACTTTGAAAAACAAAGTAATGTCCATTCACAGAGGGGTAGAAAGCCATTGAATCCTTTCACAACCATCTAGAGGGGACTTTCATCAGCTTCAAGTGATAGAAAACAGAAGGAGTAATCTGGCATCTTCATCTACATTTTAATGTCATATTTTGGATCTGGAGAGTTTACTGAATAGTCATGCTCCTCTTAGATACCCAAGTTTGGTTCCTAGCACCCACATCAGATGACACAGAACTACTTGTATTTCTAGGTCCAGGAGATATGATGCATTCTTCTGGCCTCCTAGAGTATCAGATATACAAATGGTGAAAAGACAGATATATAAGTGACTCCATATTTTAAAAAGGGTTTTCAAAAGAAATGAAATTTAATTTAGGTGTATAAGTTTTGCCAGTGTGTATATCAAGTACATGACAGCTACCAGTGAAGGTCATAAGAGAGTGTGATCCCCAGTGCCTGTAGTTACAGGCAGTTGTGAGCTGTCTTTTGTGTGCTGGGAGTAAAAGTCAGGCCCTGTAAATGAGCAGCCAGTGTTCCAGGGTGTTGAACCATCTATTGAGCCCCATGAACATGTCATTATAGCAGTAAGGTGTGAATGGATCATCCTGATTTCATCTTTACTTCAGGCATGCTCACCCAAAAGAAATACAAGATTGACAGAATTCAAAACTAACTTAAACATGGTTCTTAAAGAAGTCTCCAAGTCCAAATCTCCACAAAATGAGGGAAGAGTACAAAAACTGATCAGGTATGTAACTGTCTGACTGACTGAACAAAGCCACAAGACTTAGTTTATCTCCAATGTCATAAATGAGCAGCAATGCAAGCCCACAAAGACATATGTCAGGTGTACCCCTGCTGGAGTATATACCTCCTGTAAGGAGAGAAGAGGAATGTGCAGGCATTAAGACTGAATGGGATTATATTCTGCTTCCTTGATGCCTGTAAAACTTTTAGTTGGGGACCCAAATTGTGGTGACTTCAGATGACATACAGGTTGTCCGGAGATCGTGAGACTTAAGTACAAGTCACTCTAAGGCTAGGGCAATCAGGCATTTACAAAGAGCTGTAGAGTGTGGAGGAATTGTTAGGGAGGGAGTTTTGGCTGTGAAAGTCCAGGATCAAATGACCAGAAAGCATTGCTTGGTGTGTACCTGAGGAAAAGTTGTCTCCTATTGTGCTCTCTATCTCCTCTCAGCTGTGGTGGATCACTGCCCTCCAGGTCTTCCACTCTTCCCTGTTTTTGACAAGTACATGTAGCTGTCAGTAACAGTTCCCTGCACGCTGCCAATTTGTGGTCCCAACTTGGGCCTTAAAGTTCCTCAGTCTCATCCCTGCCAATTCCTGTAATCTACCTTCCTGGTAGGAATAAGGATACTCTAAAGAGACATTTATATCTCTCCCTTTGGCTAACAACTAGTGAAACAGTGGGCCAAATGAAATTTCCCTGGAACTCTCATTGTGGGAAAAGTTTGAGTCCTCCAAATGAGAATGTCTTTACTGAAGAAACATTTACTCTTTAATTGACCACCTTACAGGAGAGACAGGATCTGAGAATGTGCAAGCGTTTTAGAGATGGGAAAAATTTATTATATGGCTTCATTAGATTACTTAGTTTTGCATATATTTGACTTCTGTCTAAACCTGTTAGGACCCCAAGGATGGATTATTTACCTTATATTTTTGTGGTAATATATTGTGTACTCTAATAAAACTTATCTGGGGATCACAGGACAGAGTCAGTCACTATATTATAGAGTCCAGACAGTGATGGCACACACCCTTTAATCCTATCACTTAGGAGACAAAAATCCATCTGAATCTCTATGAGTTCAAGGCTACACTGGAACAGAGCCAGGCATGGTTGCACACACCTTTAATCCCAACACTTGAGATCTCATGCTTTTGCTTGTGAAGCACACACACCTTTAATTTCAGGAAGTAAGATGGCAGGGCAGAAAAAGGTATATAAGGCATGAGGAAACAGGAACTCACTCTCTTTTTTTTCCCAATGAGCCATTGTATTTTTTTTTTTTTTTTTTTTTTTTTTTTTTTTTTTTTGGTTTTTCGAGACAGGGTTTCTCTGTGTAGCTTTGCGCCTTTCCTGGAACTCACTTGGTAGCCCAGGCTGGCCTTGAACTCACAGAGATCCGCCTGGCTCTGCCCCCCCCCCCCAGTGCTGGGATTAAAGGCGTGCGCCACCACTGCCCGCAAGCCATTGTGTTATTTATTATTATAATTTTTTTTTTTTTTTACAAAAGTTTATTACAATGTACAACAGGCTCCAGGGCAACACTTCATTCTAACTATAGGTGGCAAAGATGTTATTATAATAGGGAATCCAGATGTTTAACAGGCTCCAGGGTAACACTTCATTCTAGCTGTAGGTGGCAAAGACGTTATGGCAGGGAATCCAGATGTTTAAATAGGAATGGAAGAGGGTCACCATCATCTCAAATATGAAGAACAGCTTACTTTTTGCCAGATTTCTTAATTCCACCTGTGGCCAGGGGTCCCTTGCCCGCGGCCTTGGCATTTAGCTCCTCGAGTTTCTTCTGCTCCTCTTTCTGTTTCTGCTTGAAAGCCTTATCTTCCTCATCCATCTCCTTGACCTGCTTCTTGGGCTGTTTCAGGGCTTCTTTTTGCCACCTTCACAGCCCGATATGGCGCTTACAGACAGCCCCTTCACCCAGGAACTCACTCTCTTAAGGCTGAGGATTTCATAGAGGTAAGAACATGGCTGGCTTGTTCTGTTTCTCTGATTTTTCAGCTTTCACCCAGATATCTGACTCCAGGTTCTTTTTATTAATAAGACCTTTTAAGATTCATGTTATATATTTTTACAATTGTTCCAAATTAATCAAGCTGAATAAATATTTTTTAAATTTTCATTAGTAATTTTGCTTTTTTCCCTTTTCTATTCATTTTTTTATTCTCTCTCTCTCTCTCTCTCTCTCTCTCTCTCTCTCTCTTTTAAAGAATAGTGTTATTATGACTCACTGTCTGGCCTGGAACACCCACTATAGACTAGGCTGTCCTACAACATCAGAGAGATCTGTCTACCTTGCCTCCAGAGTGCCTGCAATATAGGTGGGCATGTCACTCACTGGATAACTTGATTCATTTAATTGGCTAACAGAGGATGAGTGGCTGAGCCTGGCTGGTAGGGTAGCTAGGACACAGGCTCTAGTTCTAACTCTAGTAATAGAAGGTTCCCATGCAATGCTGCCTTCCTGCCTTAAAGTCCACTGTCTTCCAACTATGAGCAATATTATTTTTCTTTATCATTGAGTCTCTTATAACTCATCAAAGGTCCTGGGAAGAGTTCTGTCTTTATTCAGCAGGTGGTGAAACCCAGGCTCACAGAGAAAAGTAGTCTTTGAATATAGTTAATTATAACTCCTCATGTTACTTATCCTGTCGATCTAATGCCTCACTTAATGAAGTTGAAGCCACCTAGGCCAGGCATGGTGGCATAGGCCTGTAACCATGGTACTTAGAAAGTGAAAGTAGGAATTTAAGGATTTCAAAATCATCCAAGATGAGAATGGTCAATGAGATATTGTGGGAGGGCCACAGAACCAAGGGATACTGGCTCAGGACAGTGTCCATAGTCTTCCCTGTAGCTCCAGAACTTCAGGGCCATGGTAGCAGCAATTTTTAGCTGAGGTATTTACCTCGTTAAGTTTTCTATTCATAATAATGTTTTCTATTCTTGATAATGTTCCCTGTCCAAGACAGCATAGATCACTTTAGGGTCAGACTCTGGTTGTTCTTTAAAGAGTGGACTTTTCCTGTGGGTGGCAGAATTAGCCTCAGACAGGGATGAGTTCCTTAATTACATATCGAATACAATGTGTTTAGCCCTGAGACCATATACACACAACCAACACAAATGGACTCAGAAAGTTTCATTTATGTATTTGTGTATATATATTCACACATGCTTAACAAGAAAGAAATTGGAAAGGAAGAATTTGAGAAGGGATGTACAGAGGACAAGGAGGGGGAAATTGATGTAATACATTTTAATTAAAATGTATGAAATACGGGCTGGAGAGATGGCTCAGAGGTTAAGAGCACTGACTGCTCTTCCAGAGGTCCTGAGTTCAATTCCCAGCAACCACATGGTGGCTCACAACCATCTGTAATGAGATCTCGTGCCCTCTTCTGGCCTGCAATCATACATGCTGTATACCTAATAAATAAATAAATCTTTTAAAAAAATGTATGAAATACATTTTAAATAAAGAAGCTGCCTAGAGAGATGGCTTAGCAGTTAAGAGCACTGAGTGTTGTTACTGAGGACACAGGTTCCATTCCCAGAAACCATGGTAGCTACCTATCTCCTGTAACTCCAGTTCCAAGGGATCTGATATCCTCTTCTGGCTTGTACAGGTACTGCACACAGATGCCTGGAGGCAACCACTCACATACATAAAATAAAGCTTAAAAATGGAATTCTCTGCAGTGATGTCCCAACTCTGAGACAGAGAGCAGGCAGGGCTAGTTAAAATGAAGTCCTTCTTGTCCTGCATAGAAACAACTGTGGCCTTCCTCCGAGGCAGCATGTTCAGAGGCAAAAAACAGGTTCATTCTGAGGTTAAAACGGCTCAGCAAGACTGTTCATCCAAGAACAGCATACACAGTGCTGGTAGCTGACTTTGATTTTTTTTTTTTTGTATTTGTGTTTTCTGCCCTTTGTATGTGTGAGATTTAAAGGCAATGATAACATCTTTTAAATGTATTGACACCTCTTTTAACTGTAGATCATAATGTATGACCTAAAAGATAGATTTTTGCCTGTGAATCTTCATCTAAGTAGCTAGACTTGCAGTCTTCCGTCCCTCTTTAAATTGTTCAAAGTATGACTTGTGTCCTGATCCTAAAAGAGACTTAAGGATGATATATATGGAATACAAAATTTGTTCTAGGCTGGCTGACTCAGGGTTAGGGTTAGGGTTTAGGTTTTGGGTTAGGGTTTAGGGTTAGGTTTAGGGTTTAGGGTTAGGGTTAGAGGGTTAGGTTTAGGGTTAGAGGGTTAGGGTTAGGGTTTAGGGTTAGGGTTAGGGTTAGAGTGAGGGTGAGGTTAGGGTTAGGGTTAGGGTTAGGGGTTAGGGGTGGTGGTTTAGGTGTTAGGGTTATGGGTTATGGGTTACAGTTAGGGGTTAGGGGTTAGGGTTGTAGTGAGGGTGAGAGGTGAGGGGTGAGGTTCAGTGTGAGGGTTAGGGTTTATGGGTTAGTGTTTAGGGTTTATGGTTCAGGGTTTAGGGTTCAGGTTTAGGGTTAGGGTTAGGGTTTATGATTAGGGTTAGGGTTAGGGTTAGGTTTATGGCAATGCTGACCTCAGGGCAAGATGCCCCCAATGCATTGCCTGATCCAGGACATGGCCCAAACTGTGGACAAGCAACAGGACACTGGAATTGATTGTACCTCTTTTGCCTTGACAAAGTAAGTACAGTCTTCCTGTGTCTGTCTTCCATATGAAGAAAAAATCCTCTGCTTTATGGGTCTGATTGCCAAAGAAGATGATGGTTTCTGATACTTGTTCCTCCAATGCTATGTGTCAGTAGCATTAAGTTTGCTTCCTTAATTTTAAATGCCCTTTTTTGTCCTGTCCCAGTTAAGTTGTTTGTGTGAAAAATGTGCAGTTGGGTTCCTGAGGGTGCTGGGGATCAGTTTTCCTGTGGTTTTTCCTGTTTGGAATACAGTGTCCGGCTTGCCTACCGATAGAGAGTAACCATTCCTTGACTCCTGCTGTTAGAGGGGTATATAAACTCATTTTGGTAGGAATAAAGAGAGCTGTTTCCTTGACGCACTGAAACTGGGTGTATAGATTGCTGTTTAACCTCGGTGTCCCTCGCCAGATTTTGTGCTCCAGCTGCGCGGGCCGCAGCAGCTATGGAGAACTGGGTTTTGGATTGGTCTCTGTGGTGATATATTGTGTTCCCCAATATATTGTGCATCCTAGTAAACTTATCTGGGGTCAGAGAACAGAATAGCCATTTGATATAGAGGCCAGAAAATGGTGGCATACACATCTTTAATCCTATCACTTGTGAGGCACAGATCCATCAGGATCTCTGTGAGTTTAAAGCCACACTGGAAATAGCCAGGCATGGTGACTCACGCCTTTAATCCCAGGAAGTGATGGCAGAAAGCAGAAAGGTATATAAGGTGTGGGGACCAGGAACTAGAACTGGTTAAACTTTTAGGCTTTTGAGCAGCACAGTTCAGCTGAGAGGCATTTAGTCTGAGGAAGCAGGATCAGCTGAGGAATTAGCAAGGTGAGGTGGCTGTAGCTTGTTCTGCTTCTCTGATCTTCCACCATTCACCCCAATAACTGGCCCTGGGTTTGCTTTTATTAATAAGACTCTTTAAGATTCATGCTACAAGTCTCTGTCATTTTTTTATAGATTCAAAAAGTGATTGGTCTGCATTCAGGTATAATTTATCCTTCTCAGATCTCTGACAGTAATTGATGGCTAGGCTAACTATAACTTTGTCGGCTTAGCAGCATCAGACAACCAGATTTCTTCCACAAGGCTATAGCTAGCTTGTTAACTCATTTCATATATACATAATCAAGCCTTGCTTTTTCCAAAACTACTAGGTCTCATTATTACAACAAAGGAACATGTTTGCCTTACTCACAGACTTCATATCAAGGGACAAACATGTTTCAAATATGATTTGAAATGACTGCTCTCAATAATAACTGCTTATATCCCTGATAAACAATTAAAAATAAACCTAAAAATGCTTCACATCAGACCAAAGAAATCTCTGTCCAATTTATACCTGGCTCTCTGGACAGTCATAAAACTTGGATCCACTTTACAGAGGTCAAAAGGACTCCAGATTAGTACAGTGGTATTTTTCTCTCTCCTGGTCTGGGACTCCTGCCCTTCCCAATTACTAAGACTATGGGGCTAAAAGTTGACTCTTTTTTTCCATCTAAAGTCAGTCTGACTCAGCCC